>NC_074705.1:15991292-16071292 GCF_029448725.1 Salvelinus fontinalis
TTCTTCCTGAGGAGGAACTAACAACTAAGAAGTAATTTCCTGTCTGTTCATTCTGTTGTCTAAAGCTCTCTTCTCCGGACCTGCTTTAGAACCGTGTGGGATTGAATTCATATACTTGTATTTCCTAATGAGTTTGCATAGAACATGAATAAAACATGACTTAGGGGGATAGTAGTAGGATTGTGGGCGATCCTTTTGGCCTAAGAATATCTAATAGTCTAAATATTTCCACCTACATAAAGATTTGTTTTAGGTTTTGTCCAACAGGATACACATCCTTTGGATTAGCTTTGTCTTCACAGCTGGTCCAAGCAAAGTTTGTCCTCTCTTGTCTTGTCCACCACTTCCCTAAATACCACTAGAGTAGTACCTAGTAGGTCTGTGGTTGTATCGTGTGGAGGAATGTGGTACACTTACCAGTTACGGAGGGTTGTGTGAAGAGTATTGTGGAAATGTTTCTGGACGAGGAGGTGAAGACCGATGACGAGGAGACTATCGTACCTGCTGTGGTTGATGCCTCCATGATGAACAGTCAATACTGGACATACAGAATGCAGAGAAATAGTGAATGGGTTATTGGGAGAGATTAATTTCATAAATGAAACATAGCCCTTTCCCCTTTTACATATACAGAATTTCATAACAGTTAAGAGTGGATTTTCTCATACAGTCAAAGTGGGGCATGTCGCTATTCAAAACCACCCACATTACACCAATGGCTACATGCATTATCAGGATTATTCCTCAGTCTGAAAATCACTGATATGACAGAATTAATACAGCTATTAAGGACGTTGGCTTGAAGCTCTCGTCACTTTTTCCTCTCTGTCCTTCTCACAGTGCAACCTGTCTACAAAGTCTATCATAGGACGACAATACAAACTCCTTAATAGAAACAATAACAGGCAAGAAATGCAGAACTCACCAAGTCCAAGTCAAGCAAGAAGTTTTCCTTTAACTCCCTTTCCGCGATGAATTTGTGCAACTGTTATGCTGTTAATAAGTTGACAGGAGTGTTAAGTTGGAGACCCATGCGCAATGTGTTTTTTTTCTCTCTCCCTTGAATGGGTGTGGGCCACATTTGTTGCTCTGTGAGCTGATTTGCTAATTCCCCTGGTAGACAAGGTCTCTTACGTAGCCACGAGTTAAGCATGCAGGCCCCTCCCTTTTACAAATGGGCCACAGCTGCTGGGTGATTGTCTCACACATTAGAACTGGCTGGGATAAGGTTGTGGATAGGGCTAGGGGATAGGGAGGAGGCACACACAGGAAGCCTGTGAACTACTGTAGTGTAGAGTGATAGAGTCACACGGATAGGGTCCTTGGACAGTGTGAGGGCTAGGGTTATGGAGGGGAGGGAGAGAAAATACCTGCCTAGTCGGCAGGTTTCCTAGCAGTTAAGAGAGTTGGGTAACCAAAACGTGTCTGGTTTGAATCCCAGAGCCAACTAGGTGAAAAATTGGTCAATGTGCCCTTGAGCAGGGCACTTAAGCCTAGTTTCTCTGAATAAGAGCATCTGCTAAATGACTCAAATGTAAAAAATGGAACCAGTCCTAGTCTGGACAGCTAGGCAGTGTTAAGGCAGAAAAGAGTTACAGACAGACTCTTAGAACTAGGCTGAATCTCTCCCTCTAAACTAGATATAACAACTAAGTGTTATTACACATTGTCTCCCTCTGTGACTAGTTGAGTGTTGTTATAGCAGTCAGGGTAGGTGATCTGTAAACATAATGACTTTTTAATCGCCACCCTTTTTTCAGTGATAGTGAAACTAATGTTTGTTGTCATGTCTGCAGATGCTAAACGGTTTCTAAGCAGGGCCAGATGGTGCTCAGTTGTATAGGCAATTACACAAATTACAAAGACAAACATTTACCTGTGAAATAGGCCTACAGACTTAACAAATATGAAATGCCCACTTGGCAGGTTTAATCACAAGTTAGTTTAAAATTACAATTTAAATTACTTAACTAAGTCAATTACCTACATAATAAGTAGCCTACGGACTAGAATTAAAATCTTGTTCCAAATTTGACAGGCAGGAAATAGGTGGCATAATCACATCAACGTATTGATTGGCTGTCTATGCAGTTCAGGCTGGATGGGAGAGTGTTGTGGGTTGTGTTGCGTTGTGTTGTGTGTGTGCATACATGCGTGCGTGCATGGATGTTTGTGTTGTGGAGTTCCCTTTGTTGTTTCTTGCCTTTGTGGACATTCAACCACAACACTAAGCCTGTCATTTCATATGACCTGTGCTTGATGAGAGCCTGCCCACTGCTAGGCTGCCAGAGCATTGAGGTCTTGAGGGTAAACGTCACAGCTGAGAAAATACTGAGGAGGATCGCTCCCTCCATGGGAGAGTGGCTTACTACGGTCTTCACCAGAATTGATTATACAGTAAGTATTACCTACTTCGAAGAGCATCTGTCATCATGCTGAACATGACAAGATGCTCTGATTACTGATGACGGCACAGAGAAGAGGCTGTGATGTGGTAGATACAGTTGAAGTCGGAAGTTTACATACAGTTTAGCCAAATACATTTAAACTCAGTTCTACACAATTCCTGACATTTAATCCTAGTAATTTTTTTTAGGTCAGTTAGGATCACCACTTTATTTTAAGAATGTGAAATGTCAGAATAATAGTAGAGAGAATGATTTATTTCAGCTTTTATTTCTTTCATCACATTCTCAGTGGGTCAGAAGTTTGCTTACACTCAAATACATTAGTATTTGGTAGCATTGTCTTTAAATGGTTTAACTTTGGTCAAACATTTCGGGTAGCCTTCCTCAAGCTTCCCACAATAAGTTGGGTGAATTTTGGCCCATTCCTCCTGACAGAGCTGGTGTAACTGAGTCAGGTTTGTAGGCCTCCTTGCTCGCACACACTTTTTCAGGTCTGCCCACAAGTTTCTATAAGATTGAGGTCAGGGCTTTGTGATGGCCACTCCAATACCTTGACTTTGTTGTCCTTAAGCCATTTTGCCACAACTTTGGAAGTATGCTTGGGGTCATTGTCCATTTGGAAGACCCATTTGCGACCAAGCTTTAACTTCCTGACTGATGTCTTGAGATGTTGCTTCAATATATCCACATACTTTACCTACTTCATGATGCCATCTATTTTGTGAAGTGCACCAGTGCCTCCTGCAGCAAAGAACCCCCACAACATGATGCTGCCACCCCCGTGCTTCACGGTTGGGATGGTGTTCTTCGGCTTGCCAGCGACCCTCTTTTTCCTCCAAACATAACGATGGTCATTATGGCCAAACAGTTCTATTTTCGTTTCATCAGACCAGAGGACATTTCTCCAAAAAGTACCTCCTTTGTCCCCATGTGCAGTTGCAAACAGTAGTCAGGCTTTTGGCGGTTTTGGAGCAGTGGCTTTTTCCTTGCTGAGCGGCCTTTCAGGTTATGTCGATATTGGACTTATTTTACTGTGGATATAGATACTTCTGTACCTGTTTCCTCCAGCATCTTCACAAGGTCCTTTGCTGTTGTTCTGGGATTGATTGGCACTTTTCGCAACAAAGTACGTTAATCTGTAGGAGACAGAATATGTCTCCTTCCTGAGCGGTATGATGGCTGCGTGGTCCCATGGTGTTTGTACTTGCGTACTATTGTATGTACAGATGAACGTGGTACCTTCAGGCATTTGGAAATTGCTCCCAAGGATGAACCAGACTTGTGGAGGTCTACAATTTTAATTCTGAGGTCTTGGCAAATGATGTCACTTAGCCTATCAGAAGCTTCTAAAGCCATGACATCATTTTCTGGAATTTTCCAAGCTGTTTAAAGGCACAGTCAACTTAGTGTATGTGTAAACTTCTGACCCACTGGAATTGTGATACAGTGAATTATAAGTGAAATAATCTGTCTGTAAACAATTGTTGGAAAAATGACTTGTGTCATGCACAAAGTAGACGTCCTAACCGACTTGCCAAAACTATAGTTTGTTAACAAGAAATGTGTGGAGTGGTTGAAAAACGAGTTTTAATGACTTCAACGTAAGTGTATGTAAACTTGCGACTTCAACTGTAAGTGTTAGAAAAACATCTAGCCCGCTTTGTACCTGAGCAATTTCAAGACTGGTAATTAACATACTGTACAGGATGTGCCTCTTCACAGTCAATTTCTCTTGATTACCACCTTCAAAAGAGTCTTATTATGAGGTCATTATTATTGCTAGATTTACTTAGATGTTGTCAAAAACACTATACAGCTATAATTAAGAGGTATATTCATGATCTCTCCTGGATCTTCACACCCATGCACAGCCACACACTAGGTTGAGATACACTTGCCTCTCCTAATGTCGTGGCTGGCTGGAAGTGCAAATTTGCCATGACAAGCAATTTACTGTATGGAAGTGGTGAGAGACAGAACAGAATATTATTATCCTCCCACACAGAGACTCAACTTCCTATCCTACCTTACAAATAAAGGTTTTCTTGTGTTTCCCTGTAACAAGTAGTCTTTGGTTCAAACAGCTACACCCATTGAAGCTCAAAGTACTTCCATATCAATCTCTGTTCTCCATGAGCTATTTCAGTTTAGAGTTAGCCTTTCAGTCCTAGGAAGGACTCTCAAACCCTCACTATCAGGAGCCTGAAAGGTCCCACTGATCACTGTTACTGTCATTTTTATTTGACAAGTCTCAAATAAATTAGCCACTCGCTAGGACATTGCTGTCATGTGTCTCCGGTGTTAAAGGAGTGTTAGTGGCACTGCTACAGTAGCTGAGTCTTAGGGATATTTTTCACGAGTGTCCCTGGACAAAGATCGGAGGGTCCATGTTTCACTCTAGGCTATGAGTTGTAGCTGGTAATTTTGTTGGCCAAGTTGTTTATTGCTCTGACCGCTGCCCTCACCTTGACTTAAACGCTTTAGACATGTCTTATTTGTTTTCCGGTTATTTTTAGTTTTCATATCCTATCTACAAGGTTGGCACATTCACCAATGCCCATTTTTTCTCTCCTATTTTCTGTCAGTTTTTTTTTACACCCATTACGTTCCACGTTAGACATTTCCCTCGTTCCCTAATATAACTCAAAGAGGCCAATGTATTCCGTTAGTCTGCAAGTAGAAGTAGAATTGAAGTAGTCACATTTGCACTTAGCCTCATCAGTCTGAGGAAAGGTAGATGGATACATTGGAAGCTTATGGGAAAGGTTAACCTGGTGTAATGAGGGAGCGGAGGAAAGCAGGACAGAGATGGCGGGATGCTGGGAAAGGTCAGCGTGACACTGTCGGAGTGGCGCTCTCAATCTGTCTCTCTCTCTCTTTCTCTATTTCACTATCTCTCTCTCTGCATTATGGATGCTGGTTGCTGCTTTATTACAGTCAAAGACTAAGCCGCTCTCCTCTTTCACTCAGTCTAGCAACGGACTTGATGAACTAATGAACTATTCATTCATAACTTTTACTGTGAAAAACACAATAAGTTCCTGACTGTAATAAATGTAATAAACAAATCAATCCATGTGAAGTAGTTTTTTGCAGTCATGATCATTTCTTTAGATAGTACCTTATCTAGTACCTAGCATCCCGCAGGTTGAGAGCTTCAAGTTCTTTGGTGTCCACATCACCAACAAACTATCATGGTCCAAGCACAGTCGTGAAGAGGGCACGACAAAGCCTATTCCCTCTCAGGAGACTGAAAAGATTTGGCATGGGTCCTCAGATCCTTAAAAAAGTTATACAGCTGCACCATTGAGAGCATCCTGACTGGTTGCATCACTGCCTGGTATGGCAACTGCTCAGCCTCCGACCGCAAGGCACTACAGAGGGTAGTGCGTACGACCCAGTACATCACTGGGGCCAAGCTTTCAGCCATCAGGGACCTCTATACCAGGTGGTGTCAGAGGAAGGCCCTAAAAATGGGCAAAGACTCCAGCCACCCTAGTCATAGACTGTTCTCTCTGCTACCGCACGGCAAGCAGTACCGGAGCGCCAAGTCTAGGTCCAAAAGGCTTCTAAACAACTTCAACCCCAAGCCATAAGACTCCTGAACAGCTAATCAAATGGCTACCCAGATTATTTGCATTGCCTCACCCCTCTTTTACGCTGCTGCTGCTACTCTCTGTTTATTATCTATGCATAGTCGCTTTAACTCTACCTACATGTACATATTACCTCCATTACCTCGACTAACTGGTGCCCCCGCATATTGACTCTGTACCGGTACCCCCTGTATATACAGTAGCAAGAAATAGTATATGAACCATTTGGAAATACCTGGATTTCTGCATAAATTGGTCATAAAATGTGATCTGATCTTCATTTAGGATCGGAACAATAGACAAACACAGTCTGCTTAAACTAATAACACACAAACAATTATACGTTTTCATGTCTTTATTGAGCACACCGTGTAAATATTCACAGTGCAGGGTGGAAAAAGTATGTGAACCCTTGGATTTAATAACTGGTTGACCCTCCTTTGGCAGCAATAACCTCAACCAAACGTTTTCTGTAGTTGCAGATCAGACCTGCACAACGGTCAGGAGGAATTTTGGACCATTCATCTTTACCAAACCGTTTCAGTTCAGCAATATTCTTGGGATGTCTGGTGTGAACTGCTCTGGTAAGGTCATGCCACAGCATCTCAAATCGGGTTGAGGTCAGGACTCTGACTGGGCCACTCCAGAAGGGGTATTTTCTTCTGTTGAAGCCATTTTGTTGTTAATTTACTTCTGTGTTTTGGGTCATTATCCTGTTGCATCAGCCAACTTCTGTTGAGTTTCAATTGAAGTATAGATAGCCTGACATTCTCCTGCAAAATGTCTTGATAAACTTGGAAATTCATTTTTCCGTTGAAGATAGCAAGCTGTCCAGGCCCTGAGGCAGCAAAGCAGCCCCAAACCATGATGCTCCCTCCACCATAATTTACAGTTGGGATGAGGTTTTGATGTTGGTGTGCTGTGCATTTTTTTCTCCACACACATAGTGTTGTGTGTTCCTTCCAATCAACTAAACTGTAGTTTGATCTGTCCACATAATATTTTGCCAGTAGGCTGTGGAACATCCAGGTGCACTTTTGGAAACTTCAGACGTGCAGCAATGTTATTTTCTGGATAGCAGTGGCTTCTTGTAACGGCTGACTTCGTCTGAAGAGGAGGAGGTGTAGCAGGGATCGGACCAAGACGCAGAGTGGTAAGTGTCCCTGTTTTAATATAATTAACTGAACACGACAAAATATATAAAATAACAAAGTAACCTAACCGAAACAGTCCCGTGTGGCACGAACACAGACACAGGAAACAAACACCCACAAACCAACAGTGAAAACAGGCAACCTAAATATGGTTCCCAATCAGAGACAATGCAAAACACCTGTCTCTGATTGAGAACCATATCAGGCCAATTGACAAACCTAAACATAGAAACACATAACATAGACTGCCCACCCCAACTCAAGCCCTGACCATACTAACTAAAGACAAAACAAAGGAAACTAAAGGTCAGAACGTGACACTTCTTCCGTGTTGTTCTCAAAATGAACACCATTCTTGTTTAGTGTTTTACGTATTGTAGACTCGTCAACAGAGATGTTAGCATGTTCCATAGATTTCTGTAAGTCTTTAGCTGACACTAGGATTCTTCTTAACCTCGTTGAGCATTCTGCGCTGTGCTCTTGCAGTCATCTTTGCAGGATGGCAACTCCTAGGGAGAGTAGCAACAGTGCTGAACTTTCTCCATGTATAGACAATTTGTCTTACTGTAGACTGATGAACATTTTAGAGAGCGTATCTTTTAGAGATAATTTTGTGACCCTTTCCACCTTTATGCAAGTCAACAATTCTTAATCTTAGGTCTTCTGAGATCTCTTTTGTTCGAGGAATGGTTCACATCAGGCAATGCTTCTTGTGAATAGCAAACTCAAATTTTGTGGGTGTTTTTTATAGGGAAAGGCAGCTCTAACCAACATCTCCAATCTCGTCTCATTGATTGGACTCCAGGCTAGCTGACTCCTGACTCCAATTAGCTTTCGGAGAAGTCATTAGCATACCTTTTCCAATCTACACTGTGAATGTTTAAATTATGTATTCAATATAGACAAGAAAAATACAATAATTAGTGTGTTATTAGTTTAAGCACACTATGTTTGTCTATTGTTGTGACTTAGATGAAGATCAGATCAAATTGTATGACCAATTTATGCAGAAATCCAGGTAATTCTAAAGGGTTCACATACTTTTTCTTGCCACTGTAGCCCCGCTACTGTTATTTTACTGCTGCTCTTTAATTAATTATTTGTTACTTTTCTTTTTTACTTATCTATTTTTTATTTAACACATTTTTCTTCAAACTGCATGATTGGTTAAGGGCTTGTAAGAAAGCATTTCACTGTAAGGTCTACACCTGTTGTATTCGGCGCATGTGACAAATACAATTTGATTTGATAATCATACACAGGTGAAGAACTAGGGAAGACAAAGCTCTCAGGTAATGTGGCATCATCATCCTCACCATGTATATCTCTGTAGCTGTCACAACAGCTAGAGGAAGACATATAGTCTCATTACTGGCATGTCCCAAAAGGACTCCGTCAACTCTTCTATTATTTTCTCCCCCTGTAACCAACCTGAAGCTCATGTTGCTGGCTTTGTTGTTTCTCAACATCCAGACTAGATTTCTTCGAAATGTTTTCCTTTTGCTTGATAATAAGTTGAACTGGTATGAGGTGCAAACTTTGCTCATGTGCAAATGCTTAGTACCACGTTTTGAATATTGAACTAGCCTTCTTCCACTGCATGCCATTTTATTTTGATAGGAGGAAGGAGAGGAGAACAACAACAGTAGTGTGGACCAGAGTATAACAGCACGGTTTCGATTTTAGGATCAGCCCACAGCTTGTAATTGTATTATTAACTAGCTGAGGGCAGAGGACAGGGTAATGGTCTACTTCATCACTCTGGGGCTCTAGAACCGCTTCTTCCCGAGTGATATATGATATAACAAGTCATCTCTATCATCCAACCACCCCGCTTTTCCCTAGTCTCCTAAAAAATATAAACAAATGGCCGCATAAGAACATTACTCATAAATATGCTCTTCCCACATTTTTTAGGAGTTTTCTTTTTCTGGTTTGTGATAGTGTGGGGTAAATTATATTGTGGATAAATCACAGTGCCAGACTTTGATAATGGATGTTTTTAAGATTATATGACAGATAACAGTGTGTACTTTGTACTGACCCAAGCTCAGATGGAAGAGGCAAACGAGATTTGGGAAAGCGAGATAAGAATAACACATTTCATATCAAATCACAACATATACTGTTATTCACATAAAGCTGTAAAAATGTATTTATTAAATATACATTTGTTTACAATATACCTGAATAATTCTATAAAACAAATTCAAAATAAATAGAATATTTAAATTAATTGTACTCAATAATTGTATCAGTGAGGTACAGTGAGGTACATCTTTTACAATAACATTCTGTAGATAAATACCTAATGCACTTAAAATAATATAAACAGCCAATAACAATCCTTTATCGTGGGCGTTTCATGACAGAAAATCATCCCCTGAATACATGTTTCCTTTGTATAGCAAGCTTGCCACCCAGATCTGTTGTACAACTGAGTTGTTCTGTTGGTTTGCTAATTGTGCAAAATATGAAGACTTGACGTTTTACCAATGTAAGAGCAAGTGCCATGGTTTCTCGAGGAGACTGTAGCAAATGTGTACAATACTGTACTTCTCCGTTCAACAAACCTCACGACAACAACAACCAGGACAAGCGCTCTCCTGAGAAGGAAACGACCGTTATACCCTAAACTCCCTCGGATTATCTTCTTCAGGTCTAGAGATAATTCATTTCCAAAGTTACTAGCACAATCACATAACATTGTACTGTACTACATTTTGACTTTCAGACATCTAGTATCCGTTTACTGTACCACTCTTTGGTGATTCATAAAAGCATAACATGTCGCAGGGTGTCGGTGATGGTGGATGCAGAAAGAAATTAAAACGGTTATTGGCAGTGAGGGCACAACAAACAACATACTGGGAACAGAAAACCGATGTGTTCAGAGAACAAAAGGGGACCAGCCACAAAGTCCTTGGCACACAGTCACAATGCTTTTCAGGGAGATTTGATCAGTGGTTTAGCCAGGGAGCAAGAACAGGTGCATTGCTTGCCCAGACCTTGCCTTGGCAGATGGCCGAACATCATTAATCAGTCGTTATCACATTCACAATCCACAAGTGAATACAAGTAAGTGAGTTAGAGTACCGGTGCCCAACCAACCCCAAACGGATAAATCCCTTTAATTGTACATTCAGAATGGAAGGCTATATAAAGCGCGCTTATAAAGTCACTGGGGTGGATCTGATTCTTTGAGGCTTTTTGTCTCCTGACTTTAGAGCAATATAATATAAAGTAGATATATCATAAATGTTCTCCAATTGTCATTGCACATAAAAAGTGGTACAGCTCCCATGCCCCAATAAACAGCCTTTGAGATATAAAACTGCGGAATGACCATCCTCCCTTGGGTCATTCTTGGAGCCAGACAGTGAATAGATCACCAATGATCACTGCTCCTAGAAAGCCCAGGGACAGACAGGTGACTAACCTACCCAGAGGGGCCTGTTCTGTATTTGAGGCCAGGAAGAACAGTGCGCAGAACAGGAGGCAGGAAGTTGGGCAAAGAAGGCTATGGTGGCATCAGATGTAGTACTCCATTCTGCTGTGACTCACAGAGCTGAGCAGGTCCAGGTTTAGATCCAAGACCAAGTCTACAGGATAGCTGTTCTCCAGGCCTGCAGGGTAGCTGTGTTCCGGGCTGTGTCTGGGATCCTTCTTCTGTGAGATGGAGGACTTCTCCTGGGGGTGGGTGTCGCTGTAGCGGCGGTACAGGAAGCATGACGTCACGGCCACGGCACAGAGGGTGATGAGGAACACAACTGTGATGAGACCTGGGAAGAGAGAGCCAGAGGGAGAGAACATTGCTTTAACTTTAAAGTTAATAATTCTGGGGGTTACTTGGTAAATATGAATATCCCTAAAGTCAAGAGTATTTGTTTCAGGGAGAATGGCTGTACACTGACAGAAATTAAATAATTTGCTACGTAATTTCAATTATGAAGAAACAGATAACTGGGGATGATCTTCTGGCTAACCTCCAATTACTGCTGAATCACTTCTTGTCTTCTTCAGTCGATCTATGCCCCTATCGACGCCCTCTGAATGATTTATTCCAGAAGAAAGGAAGCAAGCAAACAAAGGAGATGTCAGACATGACCTTCAATTAAATTCGGTGGACGATGAAAGGCTACGTGGAATTTATAAAAGCATTTCAATCAATGAGTCATTTAATTTAGTAATTATGCCTGCTCATGTCAAATCGTAAAAG
The DNA here is from genome assembly GCF_029448725.1 of Salvelinus fontinalis. Lineage (NCBI taxonomy): Eukaryota > Metazoa > Chordata > Actinopteri > Salmoniformes > Salmonidae > Salvelinus > Salvelinus fontinalis. The sequence goes on from NC_074705.1 coordinate 16,002,670, forward strand.
AGATAGGTCAAGTTTATGAGTCATTAAAGACCCACTCTGTGGTACTTACAGCCGTTACAACCCTTTGCATAATTTGGATTTACAGTGCATTCGGAAAGTATTCAGACCCCTTCCCTTTCTCCACATTTTGTTACGTTACAGCCTTATTCTAAAATGGATTAAATAAATGTGTTCCCTCATCAATCTTAACACAATACCTCATAATGACAAAGCAAAAACAGGTTTAGAAATTTTAGCAAATATATTACAAATAAAAAACAGAAACACCTTATTTACATAAGTATTCAGACCCTTTGCTATCAGACCCGAAATTGAGCTCAGGTGCATCCTACTTCCATTGATCATCCTTGAGATGTTTCGACAACTTGATTGGAGTCCACCTGTAGTAAATTCCGTTGATTGGACATGATTTGGAAAGGCACACATCTGTCTATATAAGGTCCCACAGTTGAGAGTGCATGCCAGAGCAAAAACCAGGAATTGTCCGTAGAGCTCCGAGACAGGATTGTGTCGAAGCACAGATCTGAAGATGGGTGTCAACAAAATTCTGCCCCCAAGAACACAGTCTTAAATGGAATAAGTTTGGAACCACCAAGACTCTTCCTAGAGCTGGCTGCCCAGCCAAACTGGGCAATCGGGGGAGAAGGGCCTAGGCCAGAGAGGTGACCAAGTACCCGATGGTCACTCTGACAGATTTCCAGAGTTCCTCTGTGGACATGGGATAACCTTACAGAAGGACAAACATCTCTGCAGCACTGCACCAATCAGGCTTTATGGTTGCGTGGCCAGACAGAAGCCACTCCTCAGTAAAAGGCACATGACAGCCCACTTGGAGTTTGCCAAAAGTCACCTAAAGAACTCTCAGACCATGAGAAACAAGATTCTTTGGTCTGATGAAACCAAGATTGAACTCTTTGGCCTGAAGGCCAAGCGTCACGTCTGGAGGAAACCTGGCAGCATCCCTACGGTGAAGCATGGTGGTGGCAGCATTATGCTGTGGGGATGTTTTACAGGGGCAGGGACTGGGAGAATAGTCAGGATCGAGGGAAAGATGAACGGGGGAAAGTACAGAGAGATCCTTGATGACCTGCTCCAGAGCGCTCAGGACCTCAGACTGGGGCGAAGGTTCACCTTCCAACAGGACAACGACCCTAAGCACACAGCAAAGACAACACAGGAGTGGCTTCGGTACAAGTCTCTGAATGTCCTTGAGTGGCCCAACCAGAGCCCGGACGTGAACCCGATCAAACATCTCTTGAGAGACCTGAAAATAGCTGTGCGGTGACGCTCCTAATCCTACCGGAGAGAGCTTGAGAGGATCTGCAGAGAAGAATGGTAGAAACTCCCAAATACAGGTGTGCCAAGCTTGTAGCGTCATACCCAAGAAGACTCGAGGCCGTAATCGCTGCCAAAGGTGATTCAACAAAGTACTGAGTAAAAAAAAAAAAAACGCTTTTTTGCTTTGTCATCATGGGGTATTGTGTGTAGACTGATGAGGGGAAAAAATGGTTGAATCAATTTTAGAATAAAGCTGTAAATGTAACAAAATGTGGGAAAACTCAATACTTTCCAAATGCACTGTATGCTAATAGAATTACATAAATAAAATCCATATCCATATTGTGAAGCCAAACATGATTCACATCAATGCTGTTAAACTCACCAGATGTTGATTGTGAAGTTGTACTATCAGCCAAGGCTCCACAGTTCGATTCAACTAGATTGCCAAGAACATGGACTAATGAGCTTCCATGATTCAAAATGGCTGTCTTCAGCGGTGTCAAATAATTGAACTGGACAGACGACAGGCAGCCAATGAAACCCTTGGATCCTGCCCTAATGACCTCCTCAGCCAAACCAGCATGTCCTGCTGATGTACCTGTGACTTTACCCAAAGTCAGAGATCGTAGTGTGTTCATCTTCATGTCAGAAAAAAGGTTGTATTTTTGGTTGATGTCTTTGTCAATCTATGAAAAAAGCAAACATTTCCAAATACACTTGAACACGCCATCAAGGTGGGCGGACTGTCTATGCTATAAGCATGATGCTTTGCTATGTTGAAATAGATTCAGATAGATATCACTGACCTGGACATAAAGGTCTTTGCCTTCCCGGTGTACTTGGACACGGTGGAGCTGCCCATCGGCTAGGCTGGAGGCTTTGGGAGTAAAGATCGCTGCTCTCTTCTCTCTGTTCAGATGGAACCAGATCTGCAGACTCCCTACAAAAGTTAAGAAAATCATAAAAAGCTTCTCATCTTACAATGTTGTTAAGAGATAAAGACAGAGAGAACAATGGGATTGAGATAGCAAAAGATAGCTACCGTTGTTAGCGAGGATGATAGCCAGGTACTGTTGATGGTAGGTGCTGACACAGAGTAACATGGCAGGGGTGTGAGTCGTCAGAAAGCTGAAGGCAACATTTTCTCTGGACTCGCCGTTGTGGGCATAGATGGCTGAGGACTGGCTATGGACTGGCTGACTGCTGGACGACTGGCTACCTCTGTCTCTGTTGTGCATGACTGGAAAAGGCATCTGGAAGGTAAGGGTCACCGAGGAGCCACTCTCAAAGGTCATCGACACTTCTGTTACAGGGATACAAACATGGATGTTGTTATTAGTGTAGAAGGCTCCTATTCAGTAGTGCTATATTGTGCTGTTGATCTCAGACACTGATTCAGACAGCATTTGCAAGAACCGGCTTATCTGAATGGGGAACGGGTCAGAACAAAAGGGATGCTTGAAAGAGTAAAACTCAAAGAAACATGGCTAGATCATCAATGGATCAAACAGAAGTCACAAATTCTCTGCGGTACCAAGTGCCTCTACCCCTAAAGCACGACCCTGTAACAGTCCTGACCTGTTTTATGTTGTTTTTATGTGTTTATGGTCAGGGCATGTGTTTTGGGTGGGCAGTCTATGTTATCTGTTTCTATGTTGGTTTTGGGTTACCTGGTATGGCTCTTGATTAGAGGCAGGTGGTTTGCATTTTCCTCTAATCAAGAGTCATATTTAGGTAGGGCATTCTCACTGTTTGTTTGTGGGTGATTGTCTCCTGTGTCAGTATGTTTGTTCGTACCACACTGGACTGTAGCGTTTGTTTGTTTCGTTTTCGTTTCGATGTCGTCTGTTACCTGTACGTAAGTTTATGTTTAGTTATGTAAGTTTATGTTCAGGTCTCGTCAACGTCGTTTTGTTATTTTGTAGTTTGGAAAGTGTTTTGTTTCGTTTCGTGTGCCATCGTAATTTATAATAAAGATGGCTTATTTCCCTGAGCCTGCGTTTTGGTCTGAAGATCCTTCTCTCCTCACCTCTTCCGAGGATGAGGAGAGCGTCACCCGTTACAGAATCACCCACCAACACGCTAAGACCAAGCGGCAAGGGAAAACGAAACGGAGTAAGGGACAGGAGAGAAAGGAGCAATGGACATGGGACGATGTTTTGGATGGAAAGGGTGTCTACACATGGGAGGAGATCCTAGCTGGTAGAGATCGCCTCCCATGGGAACAGCTGGAGGCACTGAGGAGAGCGGAGGCTACCAGAGAGAGGAACCGGAGCTATGAGGGAACCCGTCTGGCACGGAAGCCGAAAAAGCCCGTAAGTAATTCCCAAAAATTTCTTGGGGGGGGGCTAGGAGATAGTGGGCCAAGGGCAGGTAGGAGACCTGCGCCCACTTCCCAGGCTTACCGTGGAGAGCGGGAGTACGGGCAGGCGCCGTGTTACGCAGTAGAGCGCACGGTGTCTCCTGTACGAGTGCATAGCCCAGTGCGGGTTATTCCACCTCCCCGCACTGGGAGGGCTAGATTGGGTATTGAGCCAGGTGTCATGAGGCCGGCTCAACGCGTCTGGTCTCCAGTGCGTCTCCTCGGGCCGGCATACATGGCACCTGCCTTACGCATGGTTTCCCCGGTTCGCCTACATAGGCCGGTGCGGGTTATTCCACCTCCCCGCACTGGTCGGGCAACCGGGAGCATTCAACCAGGTAAGGTTGGGCAGGTTCAATGCTCAAGAGTGCCAGTACGCCTCCACGGTCCGGTATTTCCGGCACTACCTCCCCGCCCCAGCCTAGTACCTACAGTGTATACACTACGCACTAGGCTACCAGTGCGTATCCTGAGCCCTGTTCCTCCTCCACGCACTCTCCCTGTAGTGCGTGTATCTAGCCCGGTGCCTCCAGTTCCGGCCCCACGCACTAAGCTACCAGTGCGTCTCCAGAGCCCTGTACACACTGTATATTCTCCCCCTACTAATCCTGATGTGCTTGTCCTCAGCCCGGCGTCACCAGTGCCGGTACCACGCATCAGGGATAGAGTAGGCTTTGAGAATACAGTGTGCCCTGTCCCTGCTCCCCGCACTAGTAGGAAGGTGCTTATCATTAGCACGGTGCCTCCAGTTCCGGCACCACGCACCAGGTCTACAGTGCGCCGTATCCGGCCAGAGCCATCCGTCTCCCCAGCGCCATCTGAGCCATCCGTCTCCCCAGCGCCATCTGAGCCATCCGTCTCCCCAGCGCCATCTGAGCCATCCGTCTGCCAGGAGCCTGCAAAGCCGCCCGTCTGCCATGAGCCTGCAAAGCCGCCCGTCTGCCATGAGCCTACAGAGCCATCCGCCAGACAGGAGCCGCTAGAGCCGTCAGCCAGACAGGAGCCGCTAGAGCCGCCCGCCAGACAGGATCTGCCAGAGCCGCCCGCCAGACAGGATCTGCCAGAGCCGCCAACCAGACAGGATCTGCCAGAGCCGCCAACCAGACAGGATCTGCCAGAGCCGCCAGCGAGCCATGAGCAGCCAGAGCCGCCAGAGAGCCATGAGCAGCCAGAGCCGTCAGAGAGCCATGAGCAGCCAGAGCCGTCAGAGAGCCATGAGCAGCCAGAGCCGTCAGAGAGCCATGAGCAGCCAGAGCCGTCAGAGAGCCATGAGCGTCGAGAGCCGTCAGCCTGCCATGAGCGTCGAGAGCCGTCAGCCTGCCATGAGCGTAGAGAGCCGTCAGTCTGCCATGAGCGTCGAGAGCCGTCAGCCTGCATGGACCTGCCAGAGCCGTCCAAACAGGACCTGCCAGAGTCCTTCAGCTGGGATCTGCCCCTTGTCCCGGTGCTGCCCCTTGTCCCGGTGCTGCCCCTTGTCCCGGTGCTGCCCCTTGTCCCGGTGCTGCCCCTTGTCCCGGTGCTGCCCCTTGTCCCGGTGCTGCCCCTTGTCCCGGTGCTGCCCCTTGTCCCGGTGCTGCCCCTTGTCCCGGTGCTGCCCCTTGTCCCGGTGCTGCCCCTTATTCCGGTGCTGGTCCTTGTTCTGGTGCTGCCCCTTGTCCCGGTGCTACCCCTTGTCCCGGTGCTGCCCCTTGTCCCGGTGCTAGCTGTTTATTTAGGGGAAGGTAGTGTTAGGGTGGTCATTAGAAGGGGTAGACAGAAGAGGGGAGTGACTATGGTGGTATGGGGACAGCGTCCTGAGCCGGAACCACCACCGTGGTCAACTGCCCACCCGGACCCTCCCCTGGACTTTGTGCTGGTGCGCCCGGCGTGCGCACCTTGAGGGGGGGGTACTGTAACAGTCCTGACCTGTTTTATGTTGTTTTTATGTGTTTATGGTCAGGGCATGTGTTTTGGGTGGGCAGTCTATGTTATCTGTTTCTATGTTGGTTTTGGGTTACCTGGTATGGCTCTTGATTAGAGGCAGGTGGTTTGCATTTTCCTCTAATCAAGAGTCATATTTAGGTAGGGCATTCTCACTGTTTGTTTGTGGGTGATTGTCTCCTGTGTCAGTATGTTTGTTCGTACCACACTGAACTGTAGCGTTTGTTTGTTTCGTTTTCGTTTCGATGTCGTCTGTTACCTGTACGTAAGTTTATGTTTAGTTATGTAAGTTTATGTTCAGGTCTCGTCAACGTCGTTTTGTTATTTTGTAGTTTGGAAAGTGTTTTGTTTCGTTTCGTGTGCCATCGTAATTTATAATAAAGATGGCTTATTTCCCTGAGCCTGCGTTTTGGTCTGAAGATCCTTCTCTCCTCACCTCTTCCGAGGATGAGGAGAGCGTCACCCGTTACAGAATCACCCACCAACACGCTAAGACCAAGCGGCAAGGGAAAACGAAACGGAGTAAGGGACAGGAGAGAAAGGAGCAATGGACATGGGACGATGTTTTGGATGGAAAGGGTGTCTACACATGGGAGGAGATCCTAGCTGGTAGAGATCGCCTCCCATGGGAACAGCTGGAGGCACTGAGGAGAGCGGAGGCTACCAGAGAGAGGAACCGGAGCTATGAGGGAACGCGTCTGGCACGGAAGCCGAAAAAGCCCGTAAGTAATTCCCAAAAATTTCTTGGGGGGGGGCTAGGAGATAGTGGGCCAAGGGCAGGTAGGAGACCTGCGCCCACTTCCCAGGCTTACCGTGGAGAGCGGGAGTACGGGCAGGCGCCGTGTTACGCAGTAGAGCGCACGGTGTCTCCTGTACGAGTGCATAGCCCAGTGCGGGTTATTCCACCTCCCCGCACTGGGAGGGCTAGATTGGGTATTGAGCCAGGTGTCATGAGGCCGGCTCAACGCGTCTGGTCTCCAGTGCGTCTCCTCGGGCCGGCATACATGGCACCTACCTTACGCATGGTTTCCCCGGTTCGCCTACATAGGCCGGTGCGGGTTATTCCACCTCCCCGCACTGGTCGGGCAACCGGGAGCATTCAACCAGGTAAGGTTGGGCAGGTTCAATGCTCAAGAGTGCCAGTACGCCTCCACGGTCCGGTATTTCCGGCACTACCTCCCCGCCCCAGCCTAGTACCTACAGTGTATACACTACGCACTAGGCTACCAGTGCGTATCCTGAGCCCTGTTCCTCCTCCACGCACTCTCCCTGTAGTGCGTGTATCTAGCCCGGTGCCTCCAGTTCCGGCCCCACGCACTAAGCTACCAGTGCGTCTCCAGAGCCCTGTACACACTGTATATTCTCCCCCTACTAATCCTGATGTGCTTGTCCTCAGCCCGGCGTCACCAGTGCCGGTACCACGCATCAGGGATAGAGTAGGCTTTGAGAATACAGTGTGCCCTGTCCCTGCTCCCCGCACTAGTAGGAAGGTGCTTATCATTAGCACGGTGCCTCCAGTTCCGGCACCACGCACCAGGTCTACAGTGCGCCGTATCCGGCCAGAGCCATCCGTCTCCCCAGCGCCATCTGAGCCATCCGTCTCCCCAGCGCCATCTGAGCCATCCGTCTCCCCAGCGCCATCTGAGCCATCCGTCTGCCAGGAGCCTGCAAAGCCGCCCGTCTGCCATGAGCCTGCAAAGCCGCCCGTCTGCCATGAGCCTACAGAGCCATCCGCCAGACAGGAGCCGCTAGAGCCGTCAGCCAGACAGGAGCCGCTAGAGCCGCCCGCCAGACAGGATCTGCCAGAGCCGCCCGCCAGACAGGATCTGCCAGAGCCGCCAACCAGACAGGATCTGCCAGAGCCGCCAACCAGACAGGATCTGCCAGAGCCGCCAGCGAGCCATGAGCAGCCAGAGCCGCCAGAGAGCCATGAGCAGCCAGAGCCGTCAGAGAGCCATGAGCAGCCAGAGCCGTCAGAGAGCCATGAGCAGCCAGAGCCGTCAGAGAGCCATGAGCAGCCAGAGCCGTCAGAGAGCCATGAGCGTCGAGAGCCGTCAGCCTGCCATGAGCGTCGAGAGCCGTCAGCCTGCCATGAGCGTAGAGAGCCGTCAGTCTGCCATGAGCGTCGAGAGCCGTCAGCCTGCATGGACCTGCCAGAGCCGTCCAAACAGGACCTGCCAGAGTCCTTCAGCTGGGATCTGCCCCTTGTCCCGGTGCTGCCCCTTGTCCCGGTGCTGCCCCTTGTCCCGGTGCTGCCCCTTGTCCCGGTGCTGCCCCTTGTCCCGGTGCTGCCCCTTGTCCCGGTGCTGCCCCTTGTCCCGGTGCTGCCCCTTGTCCCGGTGCTGCCCCTTGTCCCGGTGCTGCCCCTTGTCCCGGTGCTGCCCCTTATTCCGGTGCTGGTCCTTGTTCTGGTGCTGCCCCTTGTCCCGGTGCTACCCCTTGTCCCGGTGCTGCCCCTTGTCCCGGTGCTAGCTGTTTATTTAGGGGAAGGTAGTGTTAGGGTGGTCATTAGAAGGGGTAGACAGAAGAGGGGAGTGACTATGGTGGTATGGGGACAGCGTCCTGAGCCGGAACCACCACCGTGGTCAACTGCCCACCCGGACCCTCCCCTGGACTTTGTGCTGGTGCGCCCGGCGTGCGCACCTTGAGGGGGGGGTACTGTAACAGTCCTGACCTGTTTTATGTTGTTTTTATGTGTTTATGGTCAGGGCATGTGTTTTGGGTGGGCAGTCTATGTTATCTGTTTCTATGTTGGTTTTGGGTTACCTGGTATGGCTCTTGATTAGAGGCAGGTGGTTTGCATTTTCCTCTAATCAAGAGTCATATTTAGGTAGGGCATTCTCACTGTTTGTTTGTGGGTGATTGTCTCCTGTGTCAGTATGTTTGTTCGTACCACACTGGACTGTAGCGTTTGTTTGTTTCGTTTTCGTTTCGATGTCGTCTGTTACCTGTACGTAAGTTTATGTTTAGTTATGTAAGTTTATGTTCAGGTCTCGTCAACGTCGTTTTGTTATTTTGTAGTTTGGAAAGTGTTTTGTTTCGTTTCGTGTGCCATCGTAATTTATAATAAAGATGGCTTATTTCCCTGAGCCTGCGTTTTGGTCTGAAGATCCTTCTCTCCTCACCTCTTCCGAGGATGAGGAGAGCGTCACCCGTTACAGAATCACCCACCAACACGCTAAGACCAAGCGGCAAGGGAAAACGAAACGGAGTAAGGGACAGGAGAGAAAGGAGCAATGGACATGGGACGATGTTTTGGATGGAAAGGGTGTCTACACATGGGAGGAGATCCTAGCTGGTAGAGATCGCCTCCCATGGGAACAGCTGGAGGCACTGAGGAGAGCGGAGGCTACCAGAGAGAGGAACCGGAGCTATGAGGGAACGCGTCTGGCACGGAAGCCGAAAAAGCCCGTAAGTAATTCCCAAAAATTTCTTGGGGGGGGGCTAGGAGATAGTGGGCCAAGGGCAGGTAGGAGACCTGCGCCCACTTCCCAGGCTTACCGTGGAGAGCGGGAGTACGGGCAGGCGCCGTGTTACGCAGTAGAGCGCACGGTGTCTCCTGTACGAGTGCATAGCCCAGTGCGGGTTATTCCACCTCCCCGCACTGGGAGGGCTAGATTGGGTATTGAGCCAGGTGTCATGAGGCCGGCTCAACGCGTCTGGTCTCCAGTGCGTCTCCTCGGGCCGGCATACATGGCACCTACCTTACGCATGGTTTCCCCGGTTCGCCTACATAGGCCGGTGCGGGTTATTCCACCTCCCCGCACTGGTCGGGCAACCGGGAGCATTCAACCAGGTAAGGTTGGGCAGGTTCAATGCTCAAGAGTGCCAGTACGCCTCCACGGTCCGGTATTTCCGGCACTACCTCCCCGCCCCAGCCTAGTACCTACAGTGTATACACTACGCACTAGGCTACCAGTGCGTATCCTGAGCCCTGTTCCTCCTCCACGCACTCTCCCTGTAGTGCGTGTATCTAGCCCGGTGCCTCCAGTTCCGGCCCCACGCACTAAGCTACCAGTGCGTCTCCAGAGCCCTGTACACACTGTATATTCTCCCCCTACTAATCCTGATGTGCTTGTCCTCAGCCCGGCGTCACCAGTGCCGGTACCACGCATCAGGGATAGAGTAGGCTTTGAGAATACAGTGTGCCCTGTCCCTGCTCCCCGCACTAGTAGGAAGGTGCTTATCATTAGCACGGTGCCTCCAGTTCCGGCACCACGCACCAGGTCTACAGTGCGCCGTATCCGGCCAGAGCCATCCGTCTCCCCAGCGCCATCTGAGCCATCCGTCTCCCCAGCGCCATCTGAGCCATCCGTCTCCCCAGCGCCATCTGAGCCATCCGTCTGCCAGGAGCCTGCAAAGCCGCCCGTCTGCCATGAGCCTGCAAAGCCGCCCGTCTGCCATGAGCCTACAGAGCCATCCGCCAGACAGGAGCCGCTAGAGCCGTCAGCCAGACAGGAGCCGCTAGAGCCGCCCGCCAGACAGGATCTGCCAGAGCCGCCCGCCAGACAGGATCTGCCAGAGCCGCCAACCAGACAGGATCTGCCAGAGCCGCCAACCAGACAGGATCTGCCAGAGCCGCCAGAGAGCCATGAGCAGCCAGAGCCGTCAGAGAGCCATGAGCAGCCAGAGCCGTCAGAGAGCCATGAGCAGCCAGAGCCGTCAGAGAGCCATGAGCAGCCAGAGCCGTCAGAGAGCCATGAGCGTCGAGAGCCGTCAGCCTGCCATGAGCGTCGAGAGCCGTCAGCCTGCCATGAGCGTCGAGAGCCGTCAGCCTGCCATGAGCGTAGAGAGCCGTCAGTCTGCCATGAGCGTCGAGAGCCGTCAGCCTGCATGGACCTGCCAGAGCCGTCCAAACAGGACCTGCCAGAGTCCTTCAGCCGGGATCTGCCCCTTGTCCCGGTGCTGCCCCTTGTCCCGGTGCTGCCCCTTGTCCCGGTGCTGCCCCTTGTCCCGGTGCTGCCCCTTGTCCCGGTGCTGCCCCTTGTCCCGGTGCTGCCCCTTGTCCCGGTGCTGCCCCTTGTCCCGGTGCTGCCCCTTGTCCCGGTGCTGCCCCTTATTCCGGTGCTGGTCCTTGTTCTGGTGCTGCCCCTTGTCCCGGTGCTACCCCTTGTCCCGGTGCTGCCCCTTGTCCCGGTGCTAGCTGTTTATTTAGGGGAAGGTAGTGTTAGGGTGGTCATTAGAAGGGGTAGACAGAAGAGGGGAGTGACTATGGTGGTATGGGGACAGCGTCCTGAGCCGGAACCACCACCGTGGTCAACTGCCCACCCGGACCCTCCCCTGGACTTTGTGCTGGTGCGCCCGGCGTGCGCACCTTGAGGGGGGGGTACTGTAACAGTCCTGACCTGTTTTATGTTGTTTTTATGTGTTTATGGTCAGGGCATGTGTTTTGGGTGGGCAGTCTATGTTATCTGTTTCTATGTTGGTTTTGGGTTACCTGGTATGGCTCTTGATTAGAGGCAGGTGGTTTGCATTTTCCTCTAATCAAGAGTCATATTTAGGTAGGGCATTCTCACTGTTTGTTTGTGGGTGATTGTCTCCTGTGTCAGTATGTTTGTTCGTACCACACTGGACTGTAGCGTTTGTTTGTTTCGTTTTCGTTTCGATGTCGTCTGTTACCTGTACGTAAGTTTATGTTTAGTTATGTAAGTTTATGTTCAGGTCTCGTCAACGTCGTTTTGTTATTTTGTAGTTTGGAAAGTGTTTTGTTTCGTTTCGTGTGCCATCGTAATTTATAATAAAGTTGGCTTATTTCCCTGAGCCTGCGTTTTGGTCTGAAGATCCTTCTCTCCTCACCTCTTCCGAGGATGAGGAGAGCGTCACCCGTTACAGACCCTGTCCAGAAACCTCATTCAAAACGCTGTGAATAGGTGATATCTGAATATCTGAAGTGATAAAACCTGCTTTGGTGCCAGTGGATTAATACAGGATTTATCCATAATGGGTGGCGTAGTCTCCTGTTGTGTGTCAGGCCAACATGAACACAGCTTTTGAATGGAATTCATTCCAATAGAAAATATGTACTGGCCTGTCATATTAGTTTCAGATTTATAGAAATGAATGAGCCAAAGGGATTGAAAAGAAAGTATGATCTTTTTAATACATATGCTTTGATCACTCCTTTGATCAAACACACTTCCCAAATCTTTTGAAATAATACTTTTGTAAATCTAATTTCATACTTTCAAATATTGTAGCGACATTTTCCTAACCACAAAGACAGGCATTAACTCAGCTTCTCGCAATCTTTTTAGCTTATTGCTGTTTGTTGGGGTTACTCACCTTTCTTGCAGTGTGGTCCATTGTAGGCAGAGTGTGTACAGTCACAGACATATCCACTGTTTTTCTCCATACACCGCCCTCTGTTATGACAGACACTAGCAGAGCCGCTGCAGTGGCCAGGGCAGCCTGGGGTCACTCCTGGGGTCAACTTGGCCTGCTCCTCCAGGTCAAGGGTCACGCCGTTCAGGGTCAATGCACGGATGCAGCCCAGGAAACTGCTCTCTTTGAAGGTGGATCCTCCTGGCAGGAAGTAGGCAGTAGGAAACACAGGAAGTATAAACAGTACGTTTAAACTGCTCTTGAAATAGAAGAATACTACTTCCAATGTGGAACTAAACAGTATCTAATATGCAAAGAAAGTGTTGTTATGGTTTGACCTGAGTCTAGTGCCTACCTATGAACAGTAGGCTTTTGAGCTGCAGGCGGTAGTGCCCTTCAGAGGGGGCCTCCAGAGTGTGTAGGGGAAGCTGGTCCACTTGCAGGGAAGCCTCCTTCAGGTTGCGTTCAGCCCTAACGTAGTGCCACTGCTTATCATTCAAGGGGACAGGGGACGTCACCGTCAAGTCCACCGGGCCATTCCCCACATCAAAGATGAATGTTATAGCTGAGGGAGCTGAGTAGGACAGACAGACAGCAATTCAAGTTAAAGATGGATTTAAGATGGATTTGTCTTTGGCTTGTAGTCTTTGGCTCCTGGGCCAATGTATTCTCCCTACTAAACCACAGTTTTCCATAATGTTATCAGGACTATCTAATCAAATCCAAGTCATCTTTCATCTAGAACAGAAAAGGTTTCAACTTGAGGTGATCATTTATACAAGTGACCAGAGAGGAGTTAGGGTCTGGTTGATTTGGGATTCAGGGAGAGACAGACTCACTGGTCAACTTCAGGGTGATGAAGTCAGAGGTCCCCAGGTTCTCCAGGAGAACACCAGAGGAAGCTGTGGTCTTGAAATACAGGGAGATGTCCGCACTGAGCTCAGCCTGGAACTTAGGGAAGTGGAGGGACGACGACCCAGGATAGAACGAGGCTGCATTCCACAGGAACCCTGCAAATACAGGAAAGTACAGTTAAAAAAATATAGTTACTGAATATGTAATAACTCGGACAATTTACCCGACTCCCCCCTACTGTTAAAAAAATACAGAACTGTTTTGTTGGCATAGTCTGTATGAACAAAAAATATAATTATTATTGGCATACTCGCTTTTGGGATAATTATATGAACTGAACGAAACTTACTGTCACCGTTGCAGTGAAGGGAGCCGACTCTGTATACAGCTGCTGAGCCTGTCCTGTTGGTGTCTCCTATTACAATCTCCGTCAGTGGTAGGTGATCTTTGTAGGACAGCAATCCTGTGTCGTTTACCCTGTTGGAAAAAGTCTAGATAAATTTAGACACGACCTCAGTTTACTCATTTTAAAGATGCACTCAAAGCTCTGAGAAATGATCAATTTATAGAAGGAAAGACTGATTGGTAAAACACATAAATGTTGTTAACGCAGGTCATAAAACATATACATGCATTGGCATCCACTGTACCATAAATGTGTGTCTGCATCACAGTTGCAGAAGTAGTTCATGTCGATGCAGTTTTCCTCCAGGCTGCAGGAGCACTGTTGGACCCCAGGTACAGAGCCTCCCCAGTAGGTCTGTTTCTCTCCACTCCCGTCCAGCCACCATGACAGGGGCCTTCCATCTACAACCAAGGCACATTTATTTCCATCATGCAATCTCTATGACAAGAAAACAATGTATTACATCATCAACTCTACTCTTTGTCTGGCCAATGTGGTCTGCTTGGCACATAGGACATGTTCACCTACTACACACACAGAGGTTTATCTTCTGCCATCATAGAAAACACATGATTGATTTTTAGTCTTGTAAACCCGACCCTGCGCACGCCGTGGGAGGCAAACGTCTGCCTCGGGAGACTTTGTAGGCAATTCCACTGCAAGTTGGTGAAATACCTTGTCTTGACATATTGTCTTGCCTGTATCTAAATCAAGACCGTCTGCATCAATATTTCATATGAGAAACAAAAAATCCCCATGCGAGACAGCAGAAGAACTCAGCGAGGCTTTTTTCACAGTGGGAGTTGGAATCAAAGGGAGCAGAGGGTTCGGCAATACTCACTCTGAATATTTTTGCACAACTTTTTTTGGGGCAGAAATCCATTATGTAATTTGAATTCAACTTGAGCTCTCAGTATACTGTTTGCACTTACCAGGCTTCCGATAAGACTCACCCCAAGTATTGAAGAGACGGGACTTCCTGCAGCTGTAGACCACTTCCTGTTGACAGTGCTCAGACCGTCCAATCAGAGTGCGGAGCTGCTCCAGGGAGGCTGTGTAGTTGAACCGCATCACATACGGCTCCTTTGTTGTGGCTCCAGTCACATTCACAAACCCACTGTTGTTGTGGCCCACCACTGTCCATACCTTGTCCTCTATAGGGAAGACAGAGCAGGCATCTAACTTCATATACAGGATAAGCAGGTTAACAGCACTGTGGATAATCCAGATGATCATATTAGCATGAGAAAGACTTCTAGAATGTCATTTTGTTTCCCAAGATAGGTGTCCTTCACATTTCTAACTATTCATTTAATTCAGGTTAGTCAACTGTATGGAACGTACACCAGAGATAAACAAAGATGTGTAAAGTGGTGGACACACTTATCATTTTTTTTATTTGACCTTTATTCATAGAGGTTTTCCTCATTGAGATAACATCTCTTTTCCAAGAGAGATCTTCGTCGCATTAGCCTCATATTATCTAATATCCAAAAACTGCACCAGTAGCTTCCCTGGCCTAGCCTGGTTACCAAATGCTGTGCTCACCATCGTTTCACTAGAATTCTGGTTTAACCAGGCTATGCCAAGCCATGAGCTCACCAGTCATGTTGCAGTAGACCAGTGTTGCCTTTAGAGGACCACTCCCATCTGGATCAATGTGAAAGTAGCCAGACGTACTCCCCATTTGTCGGTGTGCCTCACACGACGCTTCATAAATAGCTGTGGGAAGCAAGATCAATACTTATATCAATAGCCCATATGTGTGTCGCAGTGAATGTATGAACGTATGCCAAGAGCACTAGCTCAATTACATTTTCTTGTCACACGCAAAATGTGTGAACGGTAATGGTTTGAAGTAGAAAGCCACGGCAGCTTTTAACCGGCGGTTGAGGTACATTATAATTCAGCAGTCAGTAAAGTGCCCTCCACTTCACAATTAATGACACCCTGATGGGAATGTCAATGAGAGTTCAGTGATGGGAAATAGTGTAAACACTAATGTAACTTTAGTCACTCTATACAGTATATTAAACATAATACACACTCAGTGGCCAGTTTATTAGGTATACCCGTCTAGTACCGGGTCGGACCCCCTTTGCCTCCACAACAGCCTGAATTCTTTGGGCATGGAAACGTTGCTCAATTGGTATCAAGGGACCTAATGTGTACCAGGAAAACATTTCCCACACCATTACGCCACCAGCCTGTACCGGGTGGACACCAGGTAGGATGGGCCATGGACTCATGCTGCTTACACCAAATTCAGACTCTGCCATCAGCATGACGCAATAGGAACTGTGTATCGTCGGACCAGGCAATGTTTTTCCCCTCCTCAATTGTCCAGTGTTGGTGATCACGTGACCACTGGAGGCTCTTCTTTCTGTTTTTAGCTGATAAGAGTGGAACCGGGTGTGGTCGTCTGCTGCAATAGCCCATCCGTGACAAGGACCGACGAGTCGAGCGTTCCGAGTTGCCGTTCTGCACACCACTGTTGTACTGTGCAGTTATTAGCCTGTTTGTGGCCCGCCTGTTAGCTTGCACCATTCTTGCCATTTTCCTTCGACCTCTTTCATCAACGAGCTGTTTTTGCCCACAGGACTGCCGCTGACTGGATGGTTTTTATTCATCCCACCATTCTCGGTAAACCCTAGACATTGTTGTGCGTGACAGGCCCAGGAGGCCGGCCATTTCTGAGATACTGGAACCGGCGCGCCTGGCACCGACGCTCATAACACGCTCAAAATCGCTTAGGTCACTCATTTTGCCCATTCTAAAGTTCAATCCAACAGTAACTGAATGCCTCGATGCCTGTCTGCTTGCTTTACATAGCAAGCCACGGCCACGTGACTCACAGTCTGTAGGAGCAAACCATTTTCTCTAACAGGGTTGTGTACCTAATAATCTGTCCACTGAGTGTATTTGTACTGTATCTTTTCACAGGTGAATATTTTCATTGTCATGAAGGAGCCAGTTTAAAGGGTGACTGAGTTGGTTTTGGGGTGTAGTTTGATGTCGGTGTCTCTTGTGTGTCTTCGTCGGTGGGAAGAGTTAACCAAATAATTTAGCCAATTAACTTCAGCCAGCTGGTGTGCGACCATGGCAAAATTGGTTTGACTTTGGATAGCCTATCCCTGTGGCTAGTTAGGGACCATCAATAAATTACACAATTTAGACAATATTTTATTTTCATATTTCGTAATATTTTCATATTACACACCTTTCAGTTCTCATTAAATGCTTTCAATATTTGTATAGGAATTTCTAAAATGTATAGTTGGTTTGAGGTTTTTAAGCATTTGAAAATTTGGAGCTATTGGAATATGAACACTTTGGCCCATGTACCTTGTGTCATTTACCGATGGTCTCTAACTAGCCCTATAGGGATATCCAAAGTCAGCCCAAATTTATCACGGGCATTACAATTGGGCCGCAGTTGTGACAGGTTGACTTACAGTTGTGACAGGTTTCTCCAGTGTAGCCTGTCCCTGAGCAGTCACAGTAGAATGTATCCCATGATTGGGTGCATCGTCCGTCATGCTCACAAAAATTAGGCAGACATCTACGGAGAGAGAGAGAGAGACATGTTCAAACTCCAAACACAACTCAAGACAGCAGAGCTGCATATACAGTAGCATGAAAATCCATTAATAGAAGATAAAAGAGATATATAAGGCAGTTCCTCTATCATAGTGTTGTGTCTTTGCATATCCACTGTCTATAACCCTCGATATAGCCACTGCCTGTGCTGTCTCCTCCGTTCCCTCCACCCCTCTATCTCTCCATTCCTCCATAGAGCAGGCTTAGGGAGGAAACAGCGTGTGACTCCTGGAGCGCGTCAACCTAATCACTGCTGCCTGCTCTGGCACAGCCACAACATATTTCTCACTCAGCCTAATGGTCAGAGCTGGCACACGGGCAAATCAATATTGGCAGGGATAGATGCCCAGGGAGGGATGGGAGACACACACACACACACACACACACACACACACACACACACACACACACACACACACAAATGAATTATTCAGAGGATGTTTCTGGCTTTGGCAGTGTGACAGTACAGGCATGCAGTCCAGGGGCATGTGTCCCAAATGTCTCCCTATTCCCTATATAGTACAGAACTTTTGGTCAAAAGTAGAGCACTATGGTGCCATTTAGGATCCACCCCAGGAAAAAGCTCTCTGTTGTAATGGGAGTCCTTCCATGTGATCTCAGGTCATACACATGTTATAGTGTCTGTTGTAATGGGAATCCTTCCATCTGATCTCAGGTCATACACATGTCATACTGTCTGTTGTAATGGGAATCCTTCCATCTGATCTCAGGTCATACACATGTCATACTGTCTGTTGTAATGGGAATCCTTCCATCTGATCTCAGATCATACACATGTCATACTGTCTGTTGTAATGGGAATCCTTCCATCTGATCTCAGGTCATACACATGTCATACTGTCTGTTGTAATGGGAATCCTTCCATCTGATCTCAGGTCATACACATGTCATACTGTCTGTTGTAATGGGAATCCTTCCATCTGATCTCAGGTCATACACATGTCATACTGTCTGTTGTAATGGGAGTCCTTCCATCTGATCTCAGATCATACACATGTCATACTGTCTGTTGTAATGGGAATCCTTCCATCTGATCTCAGGTCATACACATGTCATACTGTCTGTTGTAATGGGAGTCCTTCCATCTGATCTCAGGTCATACACATGTCATACTGTCTGTTGTAATGGGAATCCTTCCATCTGATCTCAGGTCATACACATGTCATACTGTCTGTTGTAATGGGAATCTTTCCATCTGATCTCAGGTCATACACATGCTATAGTGTCTGTTGTAATGGGAATCCTTCCATCTGATCTCAGGTCATACACATGTCATACTGTCTGTTGTAATGGGAATCCTTCCATCTGATCTCAGGTCATACACATGTCATACTGTCTGTTGTAATGGGAATCCTTCCATCTGATCTCAGGTCATACACATGTCATACTGTCTGTTGTAATGGGAGTCCTTCCATCTGATCTCAGGTCATACACATGTCATACTGTCTGTTGTCATGGGAATCCTTCCATCTGATCTCAGGTCAAACACATGTCATACTGATAGATTGAAGAGACAGAAACAGAGATACTTTACCTTATTTTACATAGAACAGTGTCACAAATGACATACAGTAACATAAATACAAGATATAAAAACATGAATTGTTGAGATTTTGTGAGCATACCTGTTGCGGATCCCACAGATGTCGAACTGAAGCTTGCTGTAATTACCCAAAAGCCCTTGCTGCACACGGGGTAGATCCATAAGTTGGTTGTTTAGGAGGATCTGACGCATGCACCCCTGGAAGGCCACAGTAGGGTTCTTACAGCCCCCACTGTATTGGGGACAACCTGTTGGAAATCATGACAATATTTGAATTGCTAAATCATTCCAGAAATAGTCATCAACCACATTTTGATGAAACACTGATCTAATTAAAACACACACCTAAAAAATTCAAGCATAATTTAAGACACAGTCGTTACCAATTTTCCACCAATAATAACCAATAGTTAAAAGACTGCCGTCTTACCTCCAAAAAAGACACCATTTCCTGAGTCTGCATGACTTTGTACTTCCATGGTAGATGTTGGCTCATTGTCCAAGACCAGGGAAACCATCCGATCTCTGTAGCTCAGACTAACAGAATGCCACAGTCCATCAGTTACACTGCCTTCTAGTAAAACAGAACACAGAAAAACACAGCATGGGTTAGGCTACATTTACCGCAGTCCCATAATGCTGCCAGTTCATTGTTATTAGCAAACGTAGCAAACATTAGCCACCGTAAAGTCACTGTGACATGCCGTCAGGTGCCTTTTTCTAGCTAGCTAGCTGCTAACCTATGGAAATGTTTGTTTTCTGCTCAGCAGCTCCATGGACCATTAGGTGCAGTTGGCCTCTGCTGATTTGCAAAACCAGGTGCTGTGATCCCTGTGCCAGGCCGGTGGAGAACAGAAGTCCTTCCTGGTTCCAGGTCCTGAAGTGGAAGTGTACGTCCAGCCCCCACACCCCAAGAGGCTCCAGGGGTAGAGACAGGTAGCTACTGCTGGAGGACAGGAAGGTGGTGGACACCATCTGGGGTTGGGGCTCAGAGCACGAGAAGGTCACGTTGCCCTGGGGAACAGGGGAAAGGATAAGTCGGGATCAATACTATACCCATTCAGTGGTAGCCTACCACGGTCTTTTATTGAGATGTGCTAAATAGCAACTGTTCAAAGAGATGGAAATTGTATACAGTATGGAAAGTCATTCCTTTTGTGTGTCTGTTCTGGAGTCCTTTCCTGTGGCATATACAAAAGGAATGTGCATGCGTCACTGACAATACTGTACGTCACACACACACACACACACTAGCAGATACAATGTTATTCATGGTCATCTGAGTGGAAAGGCCATGGAAATGTCAAATGTTATCACTAATTCTGCTTTTATGTCCCAGGGAGAATGAGGAGCAGTGAGAGTGAATACAGAGTTCAGTATTTGTCCGATACAAATGCTCAGCTTGGCTGTGAAGACATCCTCGATCCTGCTGCCTGCCACAGAAGAGAACAGAACTCAGGCGCTGGCTGTCTATCTGCACTTGACGCATTTTTTAAATGAAATTTCTTATCCCAGTTACTAATAAGCATGCACCCATTACGAAAACGACTGTAAAAACAGTTAAATCCCTGTGGATTGATGAGGAATGGAAAAATTGTATAGTTGAGAGGGATGAGGCAAAAGGAATGGCAAATAAGTCTGGCTGCACAACCGTCTTTTTCACTGGCAAGATTAGCAAACATAGGCATGGCATGACATGCCAGCAACAAACGCTGACACTACACATTCAAGTATATCTGACCAAATTATGAAAGACAAGAATTGTACTTTTGAATTTCCTAAAGTGAGTGTGGAACAGGTGAAAAAAGTATTGTTGTCTATCAACAATTACAATCCACCGGGGTCTGACAACTTGGATGAAAAATTACTGAGGATAATAGTGGACGATATTGCCGCTCCTATTTGCCATATCTTCCATTTAAACCTACTAGAAATTGTGTGCCCTCAGGCCTGGAGGGAAGCAAAAGTCATTCCGCTACCTAAGAATAGTAAAGCCCCCTTTACTGGCTCAAATAGCCAACCAATCAGCCTGTTACCAACCCGTAGTAAAGTTTTGAAAAATATGTGTTTGACCAGATACAATGCTATTTTACAGTAATCAAATTGACAATGGACTTGCAGCACGCTTATAGGGAAGGACATTCAACAAGCACAGCACTTACACAAATAACTTGATGATTGGCGGAGAGAAATTGATGATAAAAAGATTGTGGGGGCTGTTTTGTAAGACTTCAGTGCGGCTTTTGACATTTTAATCATTGTCTGCTGCTGGAAAAATGTATGTGTTATGGCTTTACACCTTTTGCTATATTGTGGATAAAGAGTTACCTGTATAACAGAAAACATATGGTGTTCTTTAATGGAAGCCTCTCCAACATAATCCAGGTAGAATCAGGAATTCTCCAGGGCAGCTTTCTAAGCCCCTTACTTTTTTCAATCTTTACTAACGACATCCCTTTGAGTAAAGCCAGTGTATCTCTGTATGCGGATGACTCAACACTATACACGTCAGCTACTACACCAACTGAAATGACTGCAACACTTAGCAAAGAGCTTCAGTTAGTTTCAGAAGGGGTGGCTAGAAATAAGATAGTGATAAATATTTAAAAACCTAAAAGCATTGTATTTGGGACAAATCATTCATTACACCCTAAACCTCAACTAAATCTTGGTCAAAACATATTGTTACAACAGTATCTAAGATGGGGACAAGTCTGTCTATAATAAAGCGCTTCTCTACCTTCTTAACAGCACTATCAACAAGGCACGTCCTACAGACCCTAGTTTTGTCGCACCTGGACTATTGTTCAGTCGTGTGGTCAGGTGCCACAAAGAGGGACTTAGGAAAATTGAAATTGGCTCAGAACAGGGCAGCACGGCTGGCCCTTGGATGTACACAAAGAGCAAACATTAATAATATTCATGTCAATCTCTCCTGGCTAAAAGTAGAGGAGAGATTGACTTCATCACTACTTGCCTTGGCAGCAGCTAATGGGGAACCATAATAAATACAAATACAAATACTGAAACTGAAACTGTCCCCTAACAGATTACAGACTCTCTGCCAGGCAGCATCTCAAATACATTTACAGTCTCTTTCATTGGCTTCCACAGTTCACATGGATGGTAATGTTAAAAAAAGAAAAGTATTTTATTTCCCCTTTATTTAACCAGGTAGGCTAGTTGAGAACAAGTTCTCATTTCCAACTGCGACCTGGCCAAGATAAAGCAAAGCAGTGCGACACAAACAACAACACAGAGTGACACATGGAATAAACACACATATAGTCAATAGTAGAAAAAGTCTATATACAGTGTATGCAAATGAGGTAAGATAAGGGAGGTAAGGTAATAAATAGGCCATGGCGGCGAAGTAATTACAATATAGCAATTAAACACTGGAGTGATAGATGCGCAGAAGATGAATGTGCAAGTAGAGATACTGGGGTGCAAAGGAGCAAGATAAATATATAAATAAATACATACAGTATGGGGACGAGGTAGTTGGATGGGCTATTTACAGATGGGCTATGTACAGGTGCAGTGATCTGTGAGCTGCTCTGACAGCTGGTGCTTAAAGTTAGTGAGGGAGATATGAGTCTCCAGCTTCAGTGATTTTTGCAGTTCGTTCCAGTCATTGGCAGCAGAGAACTGGTGGAAAGGCGGCCAAAGTAGGAATTAGCTTTGGGAGTGACCAGTGAAATATACCTGCTGGAGGGCGTACTATGGATGGGTGCTGCTATGGTGACCAGTGAGCTGTGATAAGGCGGGGCTTTACCTGGCAAAGACTTGTAGATGACCTGGAGCCAGTGGGTTTGGCGACGAGTATGAAGCGAGGGCCAGCCAACGAGATTGTACAGGTCGTAGTGGTGGGTAGTATATGGGGCTTTGGTGACAAAACGGATGGCACTGTGATAGACTGCATCCAATTTGTTGAGTAGAGTGTTGGAGGCTATTTTGTAAATGACATCGGCGAAATCGAGGATCGGTAGGATGGTCAGTTTTACGAGGGTATGTTTGGCAGCATGAGTGAAGGATACTTTGTTGCGAAATAGGAAGCCGATTCTAGATTTAATTTTGGATTGGAGATGCTTAATGTGAGCCTGGAAGGAGAGTTTACAGTCTAACCAGACACCTAGGAATTTGTAGTTGTCCACATATTCTAAGTCAGAACTGTCCAGAGTAGTGATGCTAGACGGGCGGGCAGGTGCGGGCAGCGATTGGTTGAAGAGCATGCACTTAATTTAACTTGCATTTAAGAGCAGTTGGAGGCCACGGAAGGAGAGTTGTATGGCATTGAAGCTCGTCTGGAGGTTAGTTAACACAGTGTCCAAAGAAGGGCCAGAAGTATACAGAATGGTGTCGTCTGCGTAGAGGTGGATCAGAGAATCACCAGCAGCAAGAATGATAAATTATAAGAATAAATAAATGATAAATGATAAGAATGATAAGCTGAATGATAAAGAGGGCCAATAATGGGCAAGTATTGTCCAAAAAACAAAAGTGGTTTCTATGCAATGTGCCAGGTACTCCTTCTGCACAGTTACCCAGGTGGGCTGAAAAGAATGACAACAGTGGCTTCCTTTCATTTCTCATTACTGCCGCCTCCTCAACATGTCTATCTACCACATATTCACATTGGTTGCGTCTCAAATGACACCCTATTCCCTATATAGTGCACTACTTTTCTCGACCACTATATGGGGAATAGCGTGCCATTTGGGACGCACACATTACCTCCACAGACAGAGCTCACCGTAGGCCGGGAGGGAGTGGGTGTCCATGGCTCAGCGCCCGCCTGTAATTGGTCACCAAAGGGTTCTAGAGATAGCTGTACGTTATTATATTAAAATAGACCGAGCAGAGGCGTTCTGTAATGGACTGAGAAAACTGCACCTGCTTTGCCTCCTCCTAACTACCATTTAATTGTATATATGCATTGTCTTCCAGCATTGTAGTTTTTAAAATATATTTTGAGAGGTGTGAACCTCCATGACACAAAACAAATTTATAATTAAGCAATAAGGCCCGAGGAGATGTGGTATAGCCAATATTCCACGGCTAAGGGCGGTTTTTATGCACGACGCAAAGCTGGCGGTGTCTTGATACAGCCCTTAGCCGTGATATATTGGCTATATACCACAAACCCCCGAGGTGCCTTATTGCTATTATAAACTGGTTACCAACGTAATTAAACCAGTAAAAAAATATATGTTTTTGTCATACCAATGGTATATGGTCTGATATACCACGGCTTTCAGACTATCAGCATTCAGGGCTCGAAACCACCTGGTTTTTAATGCAGAACACCCCACATTCATCCATACTGGTTCATTTAGGCGCAATGTATTGAATTATTTTCATGAACGGTCATTCTTATTGGAGTTTATTGAGTTGGAGTGCAGTATGTGCATACAGTATGCTTTATGTATAGTATACCTACCACACTGTGGATCTGGAGCTTGCGTCGCTTGGCCAGGTTGATAATGTTGACTCCATTATAGTAGAGGTTCTCTATGCAGCCATGGAAGTTCTTCCTAAGGAAGCTTCCCGGTTTACCGGGTATAGGAATTCCTCCAAAGCTGAGCTTTGAGACACAAAGAGAGTGGGTTCCAAACAAGATATTACTGATTGATCACACCACTAAAAAACAACTAAATATATTTCATTCAGTAATGTATGGATGAATGAATGATTTATGGCACATAGTTTGCAATGGCTCTAATGAAATACAGTATATTAATAATGAGTGATTGCGCACCTCATAGTCCACCTCCAGTGAGTCTTGCACACCTGTGGTGCTGAGGTGACGTGTGTGCCCGTCCACGGTGAGGTTGACCTGCTTGTTGGAGCGTTTAACTAGGACGTAGTGCCAGAGCTGGTCATCCAGGAGACAGCCCAGGAACACTGACACATTCGCACTGCTGGGGTAGAGCTTAGCGTCGTCTAGAGAGAGGGAGGAGGAAGAGGAGGAGCAGGAGGGAAGAAGAAGAGTACAACACACAGAGGTTAAATGAGGAGTCTTCAGAATCAGCATCTCATACCGTGCATTTGATTTTGTCATGATGATAGAACTACTATAAGGGAATAGTGCTATGGGACCATTGGACTGTGCTTACCCAGGTTGAGGTGCAGAGCCAGGGTCCCGTGGTGCAGCTCCAATGTCAGGTAGTCTCCTCTGTGTCCCTCCCCGTGCATCAGCACCCCATCTGCCCCGTAGCTCTTAAACCTGAGGGAGATCACATCCTTCACCGTTCTCTGGGACTTCTGGTTAAACCGGTACAACAGAGCACTCCTGCCGTTGAAGTCTGCCACATCTGACTCTGTGAACCAATTGTGGACGAAGATTGACATGAAGAAAGCACGGTCAGATTACCCATCTACTGAATATCAGCATAACGTTAAAATTTGTGCTAATGCTTTATAATACATTAGTGTATAATCAGACACGCACGCACACACGCACGCACGCACACACACACACACACACACACACACACACACACACACACACACACACACACACACACACACACACACACACACACACACACACACACACACACACACACACACACACACACACACACACACACACACACACACGTCGATGAAGGGCAGGTGCACTGTAAAAATAACCATGAAAAGGAGTACACCTAATCTGAGATCTGGTGTTTAGGGGGTGTTTGAATGTAAACCCAATGTGAGTGTTTTAATACACAGATTGTGTAGTAAAACAGAAACAAAATAGTCTGAAACATCCCCCAAAGTGGTTCTTCAACTTGAATAATGGTATTTTTAAGAGAGTGGGTTTCAGTGCATGTTTCTCATACGATTAATGGTTTATTGATTGACGATAAAGGGCCCATGGAGAATTTTTTTTGTGGAATTCCACCTTCATCTTTTCAACGCTTTATTTGGACAGATTAGAAACTAGAGGAGTAGCAATAACATAGCACATTTCGTTGGAGTTTTACCCGCTCAACCACACAGCATCACTGTAAGAAATTATTCTGGGGTCAATAGAAATTGACTCAAAAAAACAAACATATACAGTGCATTCAGAAAGTATTCAGATTGTTCCGTTACAGCCTTATTCTAAAATTGATTAAAAAATATATATATTATCAATCTAAACACGATACCCCATAATGACAAAGTGAAAACAGCTGTTTAGAAATGTTTGCAAATGGATTACAAATAAAAAACAGAAATACCCTATTTACATAAGTATTCAGACCCTTAGCTACGAGACTCGAAATTGAGCTCAGGTGCATCCTGTTTCCATTGATCATCCTTGAGACTTTTCTACAACTTGATTGGAGTCCACCTGTTGTAAATTTAATTGAATGAACATGATTTGGAAAGACACACACCTGTCCATATAAGGTCCCACAGTTGACAGTGCATGTCAGAGCAAAATTCCAAGCAATGAGGTAAAAGGAATTGTCTGTAGCGCTCCAAGACAGGATTGTGTCGAGGCAGAGATCTGGGAAAAGGTACCAAAAACTGTATCCAGAGTTGTAAGTCCCCACATTGGCCTTCATCAGTCTTAAATGGAAGAAGTTTGGAACCACCAAGACTCTTCCTAGAGCTGGCCGCCCGGCCAAACAATCGGGGGAGAAGGACTTTCATCAGGGAGGTGACCAAGAACCCGATGGTCACTCTGAAAGAGCTCCAGAGTTCCTCTGTGGAGATGGGAGAACCTTCCAGAAGGACAACCATTTCTGCAGCACTCCACCAATCAGGCCTTTATGGTAGAGTGGCCAGATGGAAGTAAAAGGCACATGACAGCCAACTTGGAGTTTACCAAAAGGCACCTAAAGGACTCTCAGACCACGAGAAACAAAATTCTCTGGTCTGTTGAAACCAAGATTGAACTCTTTGGCCTAAATACCAAGCTCCGTCACGTCTGGAGGAAACCTGGCTCCATCCCTGCGGTGAAGCATGGTGGTGGCAGCCTCATGCTGAGGGGATGTTTTTCAGCGGTAGGGACTGAGAGACTAGTCAGGATCGAGGGAAAGATGAATGGAGCAAAGTACAGATAGATCCTTGATGAAAACCTGCTCCAGAGCGCTCAGGACCTCAGACTGGGGCGAAGATTTATCTTCCAACAGGACAATGACCCTAAGCACACAGCCAAGACAACACAGGTGTAGCTTCGGGACAAGTCTCTGAATGTCCTCGAGTGGCCCAGCCAGAGTCCGGACTTGAACCCGATTGAACATCTCTGGAGAGACCTGAAAGCTGTGCAGTGACGCTCCCCATCCAACCTGACAGAGCTTGAGAGGATCTGCAGAGAAGAATGGGAGAAACTCCCCAAATACAGGTGTGTCAAGCTTGTTGTGTCATACCCAAGAAGACTCTAGGCTGTAATTGCTTCCAAAGGTGCTTCAACAAAGTACTGAGTAAATGGTCTGAATACTTCTGTAAATGTGATATTTCATTTTTATACATTTGCTTTGTCATTATGGGGTATTGTGTGTAGATTAATGATGAAAAAAATCTATATACTCAATTTTAGAATAAGGCTGTAACGTAACTAAATGTGGAAAGGGGTCTGAATACTTCCCGAATGCACTATATACACAGTACTTAATAAAAATGAATGCAAGTCGTGCAGAGCCCGTGTTATAGCGGTAGGCCTAACGCAGCTGACTTAGACACATCACTCCTCACCTCACCGAAGACCGGGGTTAAATTCCACGCTCCCTTCAATCTGTTTCCCCTCTCAATCTGTATCCCCTCTCAATAAATTGTCGAAGTCATTTAAATGATTTGTTCATTTTATTTTACCAAAAATAATGTCAGAATAAATCCAACTTAATAATATGTTGCTCAAAATTTAAGTACAGCATCTTTCATGAGAATAACCAGAGAGAAAATGTAGTGACTGAACTAATTTAATTTAACTAGGCAAGTCAGTTAAGAACAAATTCTTATTTACAATGACAGCCTAGGAACAGTGTGAAAAGACTATTACCATTTTAGCTAACCTGAAAAGGCATGAGATAAAACACACTAGAAATAAACCTTATCACTGTTCCCACTGAAGGAACTGACTTGTTAAGGGGTAGAATGAGAGATTTTTACCTTGTCAGTTCAGGGGAATTGATCGGTTACTGGCCCAACGCTCTAACCACTTGGCTACCTAACGCCCCTCATTGGAAGCGCTTAGTTTGAATCACCTTACATTTTCTATCTTGCCACACGACTCTGTTTTTAGAAGATTGTGGGTCATTCAAAATGTTGTCTTTCTGTATGCATGTTTGAAGAAAGAAAAGTATATTTCTATATTCGTATTAAAACAGCTTGTTGTGCCATGAGATGTAATAGATCATGATGAATGGATATCAAAAAAGTCAATGTTCAATGTTGTCAACTGTACCGCAGGACTGGAACGTAAATCACAGAGGATAGATGTTGTGGGGGCAGTTGCAGAGAAGTACTTGGGTGTATGAGATTTTAATGCAGAAGAGTTACAAGGTGTTTTGAACAATAGTGTCCTGTCCTCCCAGGCTGCTGGGAGGACCAAGTAGTGGAATAGTTTTAGGTTTTAATGGGTGTAGGGTTAGTTAGTAGGGCAATTTTTTCACAAAGTGTAATGAATTTATACTACCAAAATAGTAGGCTGATACACAGCCAATACTGTAGGTGGCGCCAGGCACATTTAACATTTCTTTGTGGACCGCCATAATACCAAAGAATAATAAGAAGAACGTGGTTGTCAACAAAAGAGGCAGGTGCAGAATCCCCAATTCTTTCAGGTCAATGTACAGCTACTGCTGGTGATTTGAACACTATGCCTGACAATGTCTGCCAAAATGGCATAAAATGGCAAATATATAACACAACGTGAAACATTAAGAGACTTCAGAAATAGGGATTTAATTCTGCACTAGACAGGATTTAGGAAACTTTAGAGCAGGGCTGCCCAACCCTTTTCCTGGAGAGCTCCCGTCGTGTGGGTTTTCAGTCCAACCCTATTTAACACACCTGATTCTACGAATTAGCTGCTTAACAAGACCTTAACTAGCTGAATCAGATATGCTTAATTTGGGTTGGACGAAAAACCTACAGGACAGTAGATCTCCATGAAGAGGATTGGGCAGCCCTGCTTTAGAGGGAGGAAACGGCACAGAAAGAGAAGGTATCTAATTCTGCACTAAACAGGACTCAGAACACCAAAATAGTGTTTTCAATCTTTTCTGTTAGTGCTCCCAGACCCTGGCAAGGTGTTGGACAACACTTGATTAAGTGGTGTTACAACACACCATGTAATGTTTCAAAACATCTCAGGATGATGAGTTTCAATACTCCAGCAAAGTTAAAGTTTCGTCTCCTTCAAGTTGGTGGCAGCTCAGGTGCAGGGCAGGTTAAATAATAATGCATTAAAAATCCATGTGCAATTCTTATCTTTGGGCTACATTAAGGTTTTTCTTTCATTATTTTTATCTGCCGTTAGTGCGGAGCCTAAACCTAAGCTTTAGAGCTTAAATTTAGTGAGCCAAATACACACCATTTTCATTAAAACCAGTCAAACCGATGTCATGTGGACATTTTGCACTGAAAATCTTTCCAGTTTAAAAAAAAAATATTGCACTTTCTCCCCGGTCCCTAAACATCTTTGCTGCGCGAGAGAAGCAGAGATTAAAGAGGAAAGCGAAAACAAACTTTAGAGATGTCAACTACATTGAAACATTAATTCTATAAATGTATGACATTATTCTGACGAGCAAGGGTTTATTTAGTCTTCTAGCGCAACACGTAATGACAGAAGAGAAGCTGCATGTACCTAATTATAGACAAGTCGAGTAACAAATAACATACAAAAAAAATCTGAAATGATAAGCAGAAACATAAAAAGACCTGTCAAAAATGTTTTCGCCATCTCTGATATAGAAAATGTGCCGTACAGTCAGAGTACAACACATTTTCTATATTTTGCGGGCCTCCGATTGCGGGCCTCCGGGTGATCAAACAGCTGACACAAACAATATCCTGACTAGAGACAGCCTGATGTGATGACCCACTCACTGTATACACAGCCATAGACCTCCACTCTGAGGCCGATCCATCCTGTAGTGCTCCAGTCCACTGGGATGAAGCGCAGGAACCTAGCTGTGATGGAATGGACCAGCTTGTGTTGGACCACACCCTCTGAGTTAGTGTTCCCTGTGTATGTCTGCTGAGAAGAGGAGCGGGAGAATAGATATTTACTACATTCAAATCAAAGTTTTTAACAATTGGTAACAGATCATGAAAAGTCATCATTCATTTAAAGATAATGTAAAAAAAAAAAAAAAAAAGCCACGAATAGTAACCAGACCTAACGAGGGCAAATGAGGGCTTTGCTTTTGTGTCAAGATGCAGTTTTTCGATTTCTTCCCCAAAACTTTTGAGAAGAATGAGGAGGAACATGACATTTACGGGGACGATGAAACTCTTTAATGATTTGTATTGGTTCTTCTGTGGAGGCCTAAGACCATCTGAGCCCATTTGTTTCGCCTTTCAGCATGAGAAGAAGCAATAGCGACCTCTGTCTCTGGTGGGCACAGTGGCCACACAAATCAATTCAGAAGTTGTTCAAATACAACAAACACCCCAAAATAAAGTAATTAAAGTCAAGCAAAAAGGAAGGCAGCACAGCTTGGACCCTAGAGGGCAGAAGACTGTGTTGACTGTGTTTTATGCTCTGTGTATCTCTCAAGCCGCCACCCGAAGCATCCGGGGGGAGAGTACAGAGAGCAGGAAATAGCTGGGGGTTGATGAGGTAAACAAAAGTTTACATGTAGTATTTTCAGAAGTGTGACATTTTCATTCTTTCTGATTTTCTTCTTATTTTCTTCCATTAATTGCAGCAAAACATTTAATTTTCGCATTCTACTTTTCTCTCATGTACTTCACCAAAATCTCTAATTTACAGCTTTAAAATGTCTTATAATATCTGCCACGGAAGGGTTCCCGTTCAAACCTGAAATGAATCCCTACTTCTGACACAAATCTTATTTTTCTCATTATGCTTTTTGAAGTGACATGTCAACTTCAAATGTCCTCTAAAGATGTAAGATATGCTGTTCACTCAATCACTGAGGTACAGGCACATCTTTTCTGAAAAAGTAATTAACATAAGGAAATGTCATATTTTTTCCACCCAACTTTTAACCTAAATCCAGTGACATGGTGACATTTTAGTTTTCATGAATTTATACGATGTAGCCAATTTTGACTTTGCAGCTGGCCCATCTAGCGGGAAAAGCCGCTTACTTCTGCCTCCAGGGCAAGACTCATGACAATAAACATCAACCTGCCAGACAGGCAGAGCCTCACCCCAGTGTCTTCGCTCTGTCCGTACTGCTTCCAAGCCAGGCCACTGTCACTGAACAGCAGCATAAAGCTGGTCACCCAGTCAGAGCTCCCTGAACGGCCCTGTGTAGCGATGGCCGTGACCTCCATCTTCTGCCTGAGGTCCAGCTGGAGCCACGGCTGTCTGTCTGACCGCTCCGGGGCCCAGCCACCCTCTCCTGCAGCAGGAACGGGTACAATGGGTGTGTGTCTCTCCGTGTTTGTGTGTGTGTGTGTGTGTGTGTGTCTGTGTCTCTGTGACAATTAACAACGACATTCATCACTGTTGCAGTTGTTAATATGTATATTATTTATGTCTTTTGTTTTAGGATAATTGTTATTGTTTTTATTTCACTTGGTCCTCACACCCACTCAGTGGTCATGCTGCTCCCCCTATGGTCATTCCCCCCCACCCTCAACAGTCTTACTCTGCCTCCGCCCCAATGGACATTTATCTATTCATCACTGCCAGAGTTATGATGTATATAGTGCAATTTCTTTTGTTGTTTTTTTATTACCATTTTCATTATTTTATTTCACTTAGTCCTGTATGTCGGAGCTCGGAACCCACGCTTTTCACTTTACCCTGCACTCACACCCGCAACCCTGTACATGTGACTATTAAACAATTGGAATCTTCTTATTCCAATGATGCTGGCCAATACAGCCAAATCGCTCACTAGAACTGACAATATTTTGCTTACAGTGAATGGGGCAATACTTACCCTCTCTTCTGTTTAGCTTAGCAGAGTGAGGCAGCTGACTGTTGGAGGACGTTGAAGAGCTTTTGAAAGATGACTCAGGCAAAACGGATAACAATGGTCCATTGCAATTATCTGAAAGAGTATCTTGGTTATTTTATACCTTACAGTGAACAATAGTGTGAAACACTGCCTCCAGGAGGGAACGAGGGAGTGTCCGAGCAAACCACCTGAAACAGTAGCCTACTTCATCTGACTCCTCCAAAACAGTTATATTGAGTAGCCTAATAAGCATGTAACACCTGTCAACTTGAAGTCAACATAGACTCCATGCAATTGTATATAAGACAATTGAATATTCATCCAAAGCCCACCAAATGAATTTTCTTAGCCTAACATAACTGTCCTAATGTGTTAAAACAATAGCCTATCAGAGTTATTATGGGAAAAATGGTATATATACCTCTCAAAAATCATAACGAAACTTGAGTTGGATGAGTGTCGGAGTGTGACAGATATATTTGCCAACCTTAAACAACGATATCGAATAGGCTACCCTGCTGTAAACAGACTTGCAATTGACTTACTTGCTGCATGTATGGATCCACAAATACTCAAAACAAAGTAACTGAATATATAGAACCACGAGGCGCTTCTCGAGCCCATGTTCGCCAACACAGCAGGCATTATATCCAAGTTGCGTTACAGCATCTGCCCGTGGTCTCCAGAATATAGATCCAAATGTGTGCGCCCCACTGCTCAGAATGTTCCTGTGCCTTTCCAGCTCTACCCTCGAAATATTTTTGTAAAAGCCATGTGATTAAATCGTAGAGACCCTCTCACAAATATAATCTTAAAGACGTTGTTTCCAAAGCAACAAAAGTCGCTATTTATAAGGACAATAGCTTTACGTTCTTCATCAACGATTGGTGGTTACATCTGGTGCGTTCCGACGCACAAGCATCGTCGCGACTCCAATGGGAAATCAATCAGAATTTTGAGCACGCAGTGAGCATCTCACCTGCTTCATTTGCAAGCGTGTGTGTGTGTGTGTGTGTGTGAGAGAGAGAGAGAAAGTAAGTGTCAAATAGACAGAAAGAGAAAGAGAGCGAGAGAGAGATTCAGCACCACAGACAGCTCCGCGGACGTCCAAGCGTTTGCCAGGACTTGCATATCCCGCTGTGCTTTCACACTATAGCATCAACACGAGACCAACAACGCACATAGATTGACGCACATAGATTGTTCAGTTCAGATGCCATAATAAACTCATCAGCCCTATATTTAATTAGACGCTGCTTGGCATTTGATTGTGATTGCCTATCACAGATTATTGCATTGTAACGTGTTAGTCATCATATACTAAACCTAATCCTAATCTATCTCATATCATCTCTGCACCATTAATCCAGCAAGGTCATTCGGACTGAAAGTGATGTTATCCGTGTTACAACAGTATCCATTTGAAATTGGACGGTCAGATGCTCTAAAATCATGAATAAATCATGTCATTTTATTTATTAATCACTTATTTGCAATAATATTTCAGATCTGGCTGCTCCCTCTGTACTTTTATACTTTTGGTTTCTTCTCTCAACTTAATGTCTAATTAAATACATTTTTGTGTCCAACAATGTTAGTACCATGTTTTGTGCTGCTACCATGTTGTGCTGCTGCCATGTTGTGTTGCCACTTTGTTATTGCCATGTTGTGTTGCTACCATGCTGTGTTGTCATGTATTGCTGCCATGCTGTGTTGTTGTCTTAGATCTCTCTTTATGTAGTGTTGTCTCTCTTGTCATGATGTGTGCCCTACATTTTTATTTTTAAACGCATGCATGCATGCACGCACGCACTCACGCACACACACACACACACACACAAACACACACACACACACACACACACACACACACACACACACACACACACACACACACACACACACACACACACACACACACACACACACACACACACACACACACACACACACACACACACACACACACACACACACACACACACACACACACACACACACACACTTAAGTGCATCCTGGATCATATAGGAGCATTGTTCCATAGATAACATAATGCAGTGTTCAGTTGGGGTGTCTGGCAAGGCCGGTCAACATCTGTTTTCTGTGGGTACACATGCAGCCATAACCCTAGAAGACCAGATGGAAGGTTTAAAACAGCTTTAAATAAGCTCTCTTCTGTTTTCACCAACTCAGGTTGGACACGACAAATACGCCATCCATCCAAGTAATCAAGGTTTCGCTGTTCGTGTGTTTTCGTGTAATTGAAAGGCACTTTTGAAGGACTAGTTGCAGGATTAATACAAAGATCACTGGATCCAATTAAATCATGGTAAAGATTGCCATGCCAACGAAGTTGTTAGGAATTTGATAACTAAACTTACATCTGATAATGGAATGTTGTTGTGCTGTGTTGGAGATCTGTACGTATACTGTGCCATTCTTATTAGACTTACTAGAGTGTGCCTAATAACTTTTTAATGACATTACCTGGTCTGTTACACAACAGTAGATACGTGGTCTTATTGTTACCCAAATTCCAATTAAAAGTGCACGGATCTGAAAAAGAAAATATTTTTTGGGGACAGCAAAAATTGTAGCATCTATAAAACCTCTATAAACATCTAGAAATTCACTATCCCAAAAGACTGTAGAGTAGATGAGTAAATGTACAGAAAATATACAATGCATACACAAACAGACCAATGGCAGATTTAATCCCCTGACGTCATGATGTCAGAGAAATCCAGGACTAATTTTATTCTGCATGCAGCGTAGTATACATGGGCTTAATACTATCATATATTCAGTCTGAATAAGCACTCCTACATAGCACATTTAACACTTTCTTAGTAATTATATATGAACCCACCAAAATAGGGTTAAACTCACACTTTTTAAAGTGTTGATAAACAAACACCCCAAGATAGTTGCGTCACCAACACCATAGGTTTTGCAAATTCAGACAAATTAATACTTTATTAGAGCTGATGCTATTACACTTTCTCAGTGTTTACATCTATTGTGTTAAAGTAACGAGTTTAGGGATGTTGGTTTAACACTGTACGATGTTCGATATCTTTCAGTTCCATAGCCTTCCCCAAGTTAATATTTTATTATAAAAATTACATTATTTATTATATGACAATATATAACTTTTTTTGAAAATACCATACTTCGACAGCCTAGTTCTACCATAACACAGTGGTCTGAAACTCCTGGTTTGCAGGCCACATCAGCAAATCATATTATGCTGGTTTGGAAAGTGTTATATAATTCCTATTGGAATCCAGCCAGAGTTAGATAGTGATGTTATGTTTGATACGAAGCTAAGAGGCATGTATCGAAATCGCTAAGCAGCTAGCTTCGAAGCAGTGTGCCGATGCGTGTATCACTTTATCAGAAGTACGTCCTCACTGACGTCCGAAGCTTCATTTGATCACGTGCTTTTTAAACTGTGTGTCAAAAAAGGCAAGATCCCACTGATTTTGCAGAGGTTCCGGTGCTTTTTTCAATTCTGCTTTCAAACACCGACCACTACTTACAAATATAGTTAGGATTTTAGACAAAAAGGTTCACCTGACTAGTAGCTTAGTAAACTTGGAAGTCCAACTGATTATAGGCTACTGCTGCCAATGACTTACCGGTGCACCACAAAGTTTTAATGAAAACAGTGGAGAAAAAATATATATATCTGATAATCTCACGCTGCTATTTATTGCTGACCAGCAGATGTCAGTAATGTGCATTGTGAACAGATAATGAAGCTCTGAGAAACAAACCATTTTTCGCCACAATTTGGTAAAAGCGCCGAAGCCTTCAAAAAGCCTCGGTTTCTCATCACTAGAGTTAGGAAATCCAAATAATTTGAACTTTTAATCACAGTTAGAATGACTGACAAGGTAGGGAAGATTGATAAATGGGATTACCTAAACCGTCTAAACTGACAACCATCTCAATAACGAGCTAAATAAGTCCAACCATTTACAGATTGGATTAGTTAAGAATGTTTTTATTTAACTTTGTGTAGTATAAGATCAATTAATCAATCAATGTGCATGCAAAACATAGATATTAAAACAAACTATTCTAAAAAGCAACCTGTCACGCCCTGGCCTTAGTATTCTTTGTTTTCTTTATTATTTTAGTTAGGTCAGGGTGTGACATGGGGAATGTTTTTGTTTTGTTGGTTTTGGGTGTTTTTTATGGTATAGGGGTTGTTGTATAATATATGGGTTTGTGTGGAGTACAGGTGTCTAGTGTTGTCTATGTATGTTTAGTTGTCTAGGAGAGTCTATGGTTGCCTGAATGAGTTCCCAATTAGAGACAGCTGATTTCGGTTGTCTCTGATTGGGAGCCTTATTTAGGGTAGCCATAGGCTCTCATTGGTTGTGGGTAATTGTCTATGTTAAACGTTTGTAGCCTGTGTGTGCACGACGTTAGTAGCTTCACGGTCGTTTTCTTGTTTTGTATAGTGTGTCAGTGTTTTGTTTCGTTTCTTGCCTTCTTCATAATAAAAGGAAGATGGCTTATTTTCCAACTGCTGCGTTTTGGTCCGTTAATCCGCCACACGATCGTGACACAACCTGCAACAAAGAAATGTGAATTATTATGTGGATTATAGTTCATGGATATTTTTGTAGGGGATGATACATTTTTTGCTCGGGAAAATCAAGTCTGAAATTTCAAAGTGGAAATTACAAACTTCAGAAACCTTTTAAAATGTCAAATTCATTACAAGTTTGAATTCCTGCAACAGGGTGATCAAATTATGATCCTTCATCTGAGGCTGGTGAATGAGCATTCAATAAATGCATTCAGCATGTTAAATTAAATTCATACTTTATCCTGCTCTGCCCTTGACATATCTCACTGGTTGAATCAGATCAGGTGCGGATATAAGGGGAAAATAAGTAGCATTTTATATAAAGGTCACAGTGGCATTGCTTTTAGTTGCTTTGAGGCAGTCTGTCCACAGCAACCAATTATTATTATTTTTTAAAGTCTTGTAGAGATAGTTTTTTTGTGAGCTTCACTTTCACCTGATGGCCTGCAATTGGACAAGGACAATCTCACAGCTGTTTGATTCTCTCCAAAGGTTGGCCAGGTCACAAGAAGCTCACAAAGGAGGAAAAACTGAAAATGTCCTCTCCTGCCTATTCGTGACTTTTCCTGTCCTTACATACAGTCTATTCCTGCTTGCTTCTGCTTCAGGCTGGCCTCAGTGTGCACCTCCAACATGTATGATATGTACTAATGGTCTGGTTACTTCAGACAGAAACCAAAGTACAGCTGGTTTCATCAAAATATTTTTCCACCGGCACAGGTTTCATAAATTCACAAATAGCAATTAAATATTCACTTACTTTTTGAAAATATTTATCTGATTTGTCATCCAAAGGGTACCAGCTATAACATGTAGTGTTTTTTTGTTAGATAAAATCCTTCTTTATATCCCAAAAAGTCTGTTTAGATGGCACCATTGATTTGAGTAATCAACATGCAGAGAAAGGAATCCGAAAATCTACCCCTAAACTTTGTTTCAACAAGTTAAAATAAGTTTCTATTTAGTCCTCAGATACCCTAAAATGTAATCAAATTCTAATATTTCTTATTAAATGAAGTATGTTCAATAGGAAACTGATTTTAACAGGTTTGTCCTGTCTTCATGGTGCGCACAAACACGAATTTCCAAGACTGTGTCCCTGTAATAAAACTGATATTTCTTATTCGTTTTGGAAGTTAAAAGTCTGAAACCTTGAACATATACTGCTGACACCCTGTGGAAGCCATAGGAATTGCATCATGGGAGCTAATTTTCAGTATGCCCTTATACTTGCCATTGTAAGAGGATGGTCTCGCTCTCCAAAAAAATGCTGTATTTTTTTTTTGGGGGGGGGGGGATTCCTCCTACTAAATCTATTGTGTTATATTCTCCTACATTATTCTAACATTTCTACAAACTACAACGTGTTTTCTTTCCAATGGTACCAATTATATGCATATCCTGGCTTCATGGCCTGAGCAACATGCAATTTACTTTGGTCACGTCATTCAGGCGGAAATTGAGAAAAAAGGGACCTAGCCCTAAGATAAATTATAGAGACATACCCCAAGAGACTTGCAGCTGTAATTGCTGCAAAAGATGGCTCTACAAAGTATTGACTTTGAGGGGGGTGAATAGTTATGCACGCTCAAGTTCCGTTTATTTGTCTTATTTCTTGTTTGTTTCACAATAAAAAATATTTTGCATCTTCAACGTGGTAGGCATGTTGTGTAAATCAAATGATACAACCCCCCCCAAAATATATTTTAATTCCAGGGTGTAAGGCAACAAAATAGGAAAAATGTCAAGGGGGGTGAATACTTTCGCAAGTCACTATGTATATGGTTCAGAAAAAAACTTTTGACCAGGGCCAACAGGGCTATGAGCAAAAGTACTGTAGTGCACTATATAGGGAACAGGATGCCATTTGGCACTTGTCCTCTGTCTCTCTCTGTTCATTTTCTTTGTCATTAGAAATGTAGCTAGCCATCATCAGCTAGACTTGTACCCTTCTGGTGCCTGATTGCTCAAGATTGAGGCAATTGAGAGACAAGATTGCTCAGTAATAGCTTGGAGAAATGTGAACTGGGCTGAAGCGGAAAGCCATTCCACATTACATCTTATCTATATGGTCATGTTTCGTCAGCTTATAGCTGGTCTTATGGCTGTTATCGTTGATGCATCTGAACAATTCAGCTAAAGGATTAAGGGGTAGGTTATCATAAATCATGTATTATGATCGTATAGCAACACTACTTATTTCCTGCATGTAATGCATTGTGAGGCAGTTATTACGCATTATAAGACATGCCATGAACACGTTTTTGTTCATACCCCGAAAACCTTATTTTTAAACCCTCTGTATAAAATACTAAGAACTTTCAAATTGATAAACATTTCATTTTTAAACTACATTTTAGGTTTAAATGTTCAAATTCAGTAAGCCAGTAATGGAACATGAAACACAAGACAGAATTTGTGCTGAGCTCAGGCGTCCTGTAAATGCCTCATTTTAGATCTCAATATTCTCTTGATATTCTTCTGGTAAGGCCATGGCACAATTAGAGTCTGAGGCGCTGCTGCTTTATTGAACACGAAGGTGGTCAGGCTAACTATGGGGAGCAAATACTGTCTGTGGTTTCACAGCAGCCAAACATAGAGTCGCATTCAATACATCAATATGACGATGAAGCCGAGACGCCATCAGACCTGAACAATTAGACAACCTTACGAAGAGGCCACAGTCAGACTGTACTTTGTGGCGCGCTAGACGAATAAACTGATGTTTCTGTCCCTGGACTGTCTTTGAATGCCTTGCAACGTAGTCAAATCAACACAGTCACACTATTGAGGTGATAACTAAGTGATTACTAACACTGTTCGTGAGCTTGTATAAAAATAGTACTAAACTCACTTGTTTAAAACCAGTTTAGCGTGGTAAGATAACATACTTTTCCAGCTCCACTGACCCGACACATTCTCTCTGCTATATTCACCCGTGTCTGAGGGCCACGGCGTTTCTCATTTCAAACCTTTCACCTGTGTCTTCGATGTGTCTTCTAACACATCGAAACATACCTGCCTAAGAGGCAGAGGGAGTTGTCCAGCTGCGATCTGAAAAGATATCAGATGTCTGAAAAGTGAACCTCTGCGGCCCCAACATTCATTATTGACTATGGTCGTGCTGTTATGCGCGTGAAGATGAAGAGCTCGTATCACATTCCCTGAGCTTAGTTTAAGTTGGATTAATCATTTAATACTGTTTGATCATGAATCATGATGCCCTATTTAAGAATTTACTGAAACAATGGTCAATAATCACTTGCAAGAAATGGGAGGATACCATTGACACTTGACTCTCCAAGAATGAATCCATTTTCCAGTAAGGTGGTCTGTTCCATAATGCATCTTCATTAGTTCTGTTTTGAAGAATGCATCGTGTCCCAGAGGGTCCATAGTGCATGTAGATCCTCTGAGGATGATACAAATACGTTTCAGATGTCGTGAGAGACCAGTGGAGAGGACATGGCGACAGTAGGACTGTGACCCTGGCCACTAAATCCCTTTCTGAGGACAGACATTGTGTCTCAGTGTGCTCCAGCCATTACAAGATCATGTTCCTCCTGCAGATCAGGCTTCTTTAAATGAAAAAGCAATTTGTACAGTATATACAGTAAGAATGTTTATAAGTGACTCTACTAAATAGCACCAACAGCAATTCACCTTTTTTGGAAATTGCCATACGGTGCAAAATATTAAAACCAAATACATTATTCTTGTAAAAAATATTTTTGGGGCTGACCCTTTCGCTCAAAGAAAAGACTGAACTGAGAGTTGCAATCAAATGCAAAAAAAGTATTGGAATGTAATTGTTTTAAAGTTCATGCCTATCAATCAGAATTTCATTTTAATCAAAATGTTACAATTCCCAATTTGCATAGAGTTTAGAGTTTAATCATATATATAACTAGGGATGACTATGCTTGAAGTTAGGTAAAGTCCCCGCTTAATATTCATGTTAAACATTGGTGCACAGAAGAAATTATTGCTTACGTCTCATGCTGCCTCAACAAATGACGTTCATTTAGATATGTGTCCTGCATCTCATTTGCTATTTGGATGTGCTCATTTGTCAATGTGTCAAAGTGTCTCCGACTGTCATTTCAACAATAGTTTGGGATAAAAGATAAACCAAACACCTCACTTCCTGATTAGCACATTGTCCTACACTCTGAGTGTCTCCACAATCTCCAGGCCATTTTTGAAAACGTAACCCATAGAAGGGGTACAATGACCTATAGGTCCCTTTTCAGTACACAGATGAGAGTAATTTTTTCTTTGCAGTAAGAAAGCCTTCGCCATTTGCTCCCGTATGAAATAACTTTTGGGGGTGCTCATTTGCTTACAATAACGTTTGGATTATTGATTGAACAGTCACTAAGAACGTATATGTTCTTGTGGTGTTTGCAAAAGAACTATTTTGGATTCAGCAGTTGTTAGCTAGAATGCTAACATTCATTGACTGACAACATTTACTGTAACAACATTTACTGTAGCAAAAGCTAGCCAAAGAGCCATGAAGTGTAATGCAGTTGATTTTCTCATAAGCAACATGTAAATAGAGGTTTTTATTGCTGGCGTTCTATAAGAACTCCCCCGTGTTCTGCCACCAACTTGCGCACCTCGTGCAGCAATGTTTGCAAACACAGAAAGGGGTCTATATAACCAGCTTTTTCAACCATGACAAAGGTCTGGAATTCCTTAATTAAGAAAGGCAGAGAGTACTTAGACCCTGCACAGATATCTGCCTCCGTCTCACTCCACTCAGACAGACAGTGTCTGGGGGGGGAAGGTATCTGTCACAACCTGATCTGTTTCACCTGTCTTTGTGCTTGTCTCCACCCCTCTCCAGGTGTCGCCAATCTTCCCCATTATCCCCAGGGTATTCATACCTGTGTTCTCTGTTTGTCTGATGCCAGTTCATTTTGTTCTGTGAAACCTGCCAGCGGTTTTCCCCTTGCTCCTGTCTGTTCTAGTTCCTGTTTCTAGTTTTTCCCGGTTTTGAACAATCTGCCTGGCCTGACACTGAGCCTGCCTGCCGTTATGTCACTTGCCACAACGCACTGATTATTGACCCCCTGCCTGCTCTAACCCTCTGCCCTTGACCTGTCGTTTTGCCTCCCCCTGTACTAGTAATACACTTTTGTTACTTGGACACTGTCTGCATCTGGGTCTTACATGAAACATGATAGGTTTCTATCGGTTTGGAAGAGTGATGAATTGCCATCTTTGTGATCTCACCCTCAGTGTCATCTCATCTCTCAGCCCCAACTGCGACAGGCACCTGTCCCCTCCCTTCGAGCCTCCAACACTGTTGACATCTGGGTATCAGGAAAGCTGAAGGCAAGACAGAAGAGTGGAAGGAGGGTGGAGAGGGCAGGAAAGATTAATGAATTCATCTATTGTGTCATTCCCTTTCAGTCAAGGTTCAGAAACTATCTTGGGTGGTGACCCCCCTCACTAGAATATATAATTACTGCAGCAGTAATATGCGTCCAGCCACTCTGAAGTAACACTCTCCGAACTTCTAAACCTGCAGTACTGTACACTTTAACTTTGAAATATACAGGATATTTGAAAGGTTTATCAGTGTAGTTTCAACAGTAGGGCAGTACAGTTAGGTTACATATGCATGTTTGTGGGAGCCAAGTCTCTCGTGACTGACTGTTTGATTCAGGGTTCCAAAGACTACTTGGAGCCTGACGAGGCATTTAAAAAAATATATTTTTTATATTATCATTTGTTTTGACACTTAAAAAATAAATGTAGGGGGTAGATCAACTTTAATAATAATAATGCAGATAGATTGTAGCTTCCATCAATGTAATTGTCTGCATCATTTCCAATCCCCCATAATTATTTTTGCAAATAAATAAATATATATACACTGCTCAAAAAAATAAAGGGAACACTTATTCAACACAATGTAACTCCAACTCAATCACACTTCTGTGAAGTCCATCAATGTAATTGTCTGCATCATTTCCAATCCCCCATAATTATTTTTGCAAATAAATAAATATATATACACTGCTCAAAAAAATAAAGGGAACACTTATTCAACACAATGTAACTCCAACTCAATCACACTTCTGTGAAGTCAAACTGTCCACTTAGGAAGCAACACTGATTGACAATAAATTTCACATGCTGTTGTGCAAATGGAATAGACAACAGGTGGAAATTATAGGCATTTAGCAAGACACCCCCAAAAAAGGAGTGGTTCTGCAGGTGGTGACCACAGACCACTTCTCAGTTCCTATGCTTCCTGGCTGATGTTTTGGTCACTTTTGAATGCTGGCGGTGCTTTCACTCTAGTGGTAGCATGTGGTAGCATGAGACGGAGTCTACAACCCACACAAGTGGCTCAGGTAGTGCAGCTCATCCAGGATGGCACATAAATGCGAGCTGTGGCAAGAAGGTTTGCTGTGTCTGTCAGCGTAGTGTCCAGAGCATGGAGGCGCTACCAGGAGACAGGCCAGTACATCAGGAGGCGTGGAGGAGGCCGTAGGAGGACAACAACCCAGCAGCAGGACCGCTACCTCTGCCTTTGTGCAAGGAGGAGCACTGCCAGAGTCCTGCAAAATGACCTCCAGCAGGCCACAAATGTGCATGTGTCTGCTCAAACGGTCCGAAACAGACTCCATGAGGGTGGTATGAGGGCCCGACGTCCACAGGTGGGGGTTGTGCTTACAGCCCAACACCGTGCAGGACGTTTGGCATTAGCCAGAGAACACCAAGATTGGCAAATTCGCCA
This sequence comes from Salvelinus fontinalis, assembly GCF_029448725.1. Classification (NCBI taxonomy): domain Eukaryota; kingdom Metazoa; phylum Chordata; class Actinopteri; order Salmoniformes; family Salmonidae; genus Salvelinus; species Salvelinus fontinalis. The sequence continues at coordinate 16,045,428 of NC_074705.1, forward strand.
CTGGCGCCCTGTGCTCTTCACAGATGAAAGCAGGTTCACACTGAGCACATGAGCACATGTGACAGACGTGACAGAGTCTGGAGATGCCGTGGAGAACGTTCTGCTGCCTGCAACATCCTCCAGCATGACCGGTGTGGCGGTGGGTCAGTCATGGTGTGGGGTGGCATTTCTTTGGGGGGCCGCACAGCCCTCCATGTGCTCGCCAGAGGTAGCCTGACTGCCATTAGGTACCGAGATGAGATCCTCAGACCCCTTGTGAGACCATATGCTGGTGCGGTTGGCCCTGGGTTCCTCCTAATGCAAGACAATGCTAGACCTCATGTGGCTGGAGTGTCAGCAGTTCCTGCAAGAGGAAGGCTTTGATGCTATGGACTGGCCCGCCCGTTCCCCACACCTGAATCCAATTGAGCACATCTGGGACATCATGTCTCGCTCCATCCACCAACGCCACGTTGCACCACAGACTGTCCAGGAGTTGGCGGATGCTTTAGTCCAGGTCTGGGAGGAGATCCCTCCACCACCTCATCAGGAGCATGCCCAGGCGTTGCAGGGAGGTCATACAGGCACGCGGAGGCGACACACACTACTGAGCCTCATTTTGACTTGTTTTAAGGACATTACATCAAAGTTGGATCAGCCTGTAGTGTGGTTTTCCACTTTAATTTTGAGTGTGACTCCAAATCCAGACCTCCATGGGTTGATAAATTTGATTTCCATTATGTCAATACCAATACTTATGTCATGCAATAAAATGCAAATGAATTACTTAAAAATCATACAATGTGATTTTCAGGATTTTTGTTTTAGATTCCGTCTCTCACAGTTGAAGTGTACCGATGATAAAAAATTACAGACCTCTACATGCTTTGTAAGTAGGAAAACCTGCAAAATCGGCAGTGTTTCAAATACTTGTTCTCCCCACTGTATATATGCATACAGAATATACAGGTGACGTCGGAAGTTTACATACACTTATAGTTGGAGTAATTAAAACTCATTTTTCAATCACTCCACAACTTTCTTGTTAACAAACTATAGTTTTGGCAAGACTTTTAGGACATCTACTTTGTGCTTGACACAAGTAATTTTCCAACAATTGTTTACAGACAGATTATTTCACTTATAATTCACTGTATCACAATTTCAGTGGGTCAGAAGTTTACATACACTACGTTGACTGTGACTTTAAACAGCTTGGAAAATTCCAGAAATGTGGTCATGGCTTTAAAAGCTTCTGATAGGCTAATTGACATAATTTGAGTCAATTGGAGGTGTACCTGTGGATGTATTTCAAGACCTACCTTCAAACTCAGTGCCTCCTTGCTTGACATCATGGGAAAATCAAAAGAATTTAGCCAAGACCTCAGAAAAAAATTTGTGGACCTCCACAAGTCTGGTTCATCCTTGGGAGAAATTTCCAAATACCTGAAGGTACCACGTTCCACTGTACAAACAATAGTCGTCAAGTATCAACACCATGGGACCACGCAGCCATCATACCGCTCAGGAAGTAGACACGTTCTGTCTCCTAGAGATGAACGTACTTTGTAGCGAAAAGTGCAATTCAATCCCAGAACAACAGCAAAGGACCTTGTAAAGATGCTGGAGGAAACAGGTACAAAAGTATCTATTTCCAGAGTAAACAAGTCCTATATCGACATAACCTGAAAGGCCGCTCAGCAAGGAAGAAGCCACTGCTCCAAAACCACCATAAGAAAAGCCAGACTGCGGTTTTCAACTGCACATGGAGACAAAGATTGTACTTTTTTCCTTGGGTCTGATGAAACAAAAACGGTTGGCCATAATGACCATCGTTATGTTTAGAGGAAAAAGGGGGAGGCTTGCAAGCCGAAGAACACCATCCCAACCGTCAAGCACGGGGGTGGCAGCATCATGTTGTGGGGGTGCTTTGCTGCAAGAGGGAATGGTGTACTTCACAAAACAGATGGCATCATGAGGTAGGAAAATTATGTGCATATGTTGAAGCAACATCTCAAGACATCAGTCAGGAAGTTAAAGCTTGGTCGCAAATGGGTCTTCCAAATGGACAATGACCCCAAGCATATTTCCAAAGTTGTGGCAAAATGGCTTAAGGACAACAAAGTCAAGGTATTGGAGTTACCTTCACAGAGCCTTGACCTCAATCCTATAGAAAAGTTGTGGGCAGAACTGTAGAAGCGTGTGCGAGCAAGGAGGCCTACAAACCTGACTCAGTTTCACCAGCTTTGTCAGGAGGAATGGGCCAAAATTATTGTGGGAAGCTTGTGGAAGGCTATCCAATTTTTTGGACCCATGTTAAACAATATAAAGGCAATACACTCAATTTGTATTTGGTAGCATGTAAACTTCTGACCCACTGGGAATGTGATGAAAGAAAGAAAAGCTGAAATAAATTATTCTCTCTACTATTATTCTGACATTTCAAATTCTTAAAATAAACTGGTGATCCTAACTGACCTAAGACAGGGAATTTTTATTAGGATTAAATGTCAAGAATTGTGAAATACTGAGTTTAAATGTATTTGGCTAAGGTGTACGTAAACTTCCGACTTCAACTGTATATAACATTCTGTTGGTTGCAAGAATTCTGTATAATCATTTAAATTGTAAAATGTTAAGTTTTGCGTATCCGTTCATAGACCATGTGCCATGGAATCGGTACGTCAAAAATGTCTTCCCAACCATTTTGCAATCTATATTGAACGTCTGTCAAGTTTTGGTCCTTTAATGAAACTGGTTTACTTTTTTATTCATCACAATTTTCTTTAATCAATTTTGGCCTTTAATGCCGACAGACAAGTTCCTTACTTTTCCCCCTTCCACTTTCCTCTTCCATTTTTGCAGTAAGGCTGCAATTGGTTGTAATTTTGGGTAGAACAGACATTTCGTTAAGTTTTAATTAGCTGCATGTATGACAAAACTCCACTATTCGTATTTATGAAGACTATACCTTTTATAAACATTTAAATTAAAAAATATATAATTTGATCAATTAGTATATTTGAGTTTAACCACACTATTTGTTGTATTTATTTGTTGTGTCTTTTCTGGTGGATTAAATTGAAATTGCAACCAACTTTCCATGTCTTGTTTTAAAAATAGTGATATTTGGTCAATTGTTTCCTTTTCAAATAATTGAACGTGAGAGGTTGTAATCTGAATAAAGGGGAAAAGGCCTTTCTTGAACATAGGGTGAGACATTCTTACTAATTTGTTAGATTGGATTTAAGTATATGTATGACTGTATGACTGAAGCCAAGGTATTTATTGTAACACAGGGAGATATGGAGTGCAGATCCGGGGAAGCTTGGATGAGTTGTAGGAAACCAGATGTGGAGGCTGGAGTGTACTGGGTTGGGACATGGTAAACACGTCCAGAGGGGAATCCAAGGGAGTGGTGGTGTGGTGAGTCCAGAACAGGGTAGCAAGGTGGTGAGATGTGGAACAGGAGCCAGAGTCAGGGTGGCAAAATGAGCAGAGAATACGATCTGGCAGAGTGGATGTGGCAGAACTGAGTATTTGTAGAGGTCTTGATAATGGAATGAGTTGCAGCTGGTAGGGATCTGCTCTGACTCCAGCACACCTGTCTCCAACCACACATAAACAGAAAGGGAGGGGGAGAGAGAGAGAGAGTGTACTGGGGGAATGGCTGCAGGTCAAGCAGACACCGGATGACCACTAGGGGGTGTGGCAGGAGCAGATGTGACAGAAGCATTTAGTGAGAGTGCTTTAATATTTAATCATTTCTGCCCTCCGAGTTCATATTAATTATATAAACAGTCCCATTTAATTTTGTCTGGCTTGCCTTTCCAAATAAAATTGTTAATTTTTTTCTCATGTAATTTAAAAAACTGTTCACTAGGTGTAGGCAAGACCATCAACAACTAGGTGGGATATGACTAAAGAGTAAATCTGGGTGATTTTACCACAAATAGAAAGGTATTTACCTTTCCATGGTAGCAAGATCTTTCTATTTTTGTTAACTTTCTATTAAAATGTATTGGAGTGAGATTATTTATTTATTTCAGGATATGTATACCGAGTATATCCACATCACCATCAGACCATTGTGTTGGTAAACTACATGGTAAAGTAAAAGTAGTATTTTTTTGTGATCCAATACATAATATAGTACAGTTATAATAATTTGGTTGTAATCCAGAGAGGTTATAAAAATGACCTAGCTCTATGAGGCTGTGGAGGGATCCAAATTGTGGATTTAAAAGAAAACAATCATCAGCGTACAATGACACCTTTGTTTTTAAGCCCTGTATTTCTAATCCCTTGATATTATTGTTGGATCTGATTTTAATAGCTAAAATTTAGATGGCCATAATAAATAGATATGCCGATAGTGGACAACCTTGTTCTACTCTTCTTGACAGTTTAAAACTTTCTGAGAGTAGCCATTATATACTTTTTAACACTTGGGTTACTTTTCATTATTTTAACCCATTTTATAAGAGATTCTCAAAAATTGAAAAGTTCCAGGCATTTATATTTAAACTCCAGTTGTACTTTATCAAAACCTTTTTCTATGTACGCTATGAATAACAGGCCTGATTTCCCAGTTTTTTCATAGTGTTCTATTGTTTCCAGTACTTGCTTTATATTATCTCCAACATATCGTCCATGTCAAAAACCTGTCTGATTAGAATGAATAATGTCCGACAATACCTTTTTAATTCTATGCCCAACTGGTATGCCATCCAGCCCTGGAGTTTTCCCAAACTTAAAGGCTTTAACTCTATCAAGAATTTCCTCTTCTGTAATTTCCTCTTCACATTAGTCTTTCTGTATGGCTGTTAATTTTACATTATTAATAGAAAAAATCCATACAATTAACTTCGGTTAGAGGAGATGGAGGAGACTGAAATGAAAACCAATGCTTAAAGTACTTTGCTTTATCTTTCAAAATATCATTGGCCCTGTGGAAGTCAGTCGTCATTCAGTAAATCGGCTCAGCCGCTGAACAAGAGGAGAGCTTCCATCCTCCACTCCTCCATTCTCCCAAGGCCTCTAATGTCAGCTTGAATTCCTCACCTCCTTCCTCATATCAGCTGTGTTCTGCCCTTGCCTCAGGGCCCTGGATCCTGCCCATGCTTCATACGGTATAAATGATGATCGGAGAAATGAATCCTTCCGCTACATCTCATTCCTTCTCTCCTTACACAGATCTCAAGGAGAGCAGAATAAACCTATGTGAAGCATTTACTGCAAGCCCAGGTCCAACATTACAGGTTACTAAAGAAAGGATGATTGTTATTCGTATAGCAATAATCGTCTATAGAGGTCCATGTATGGTTCAACATATCAAAACATGAAACCATTGACTATTGGCCTATTTATTTGTCTGTCCATAAAAAGTATTTAATGGGAGTCGGTCAGAAATAGTTTATCAACACATAGCTCCACATCTTCATTTCCAATCTATATCTATTTTGTTACTGATATAACATGACTTTACTGAGTGAATTAGAGTTGACACTTGCTAATATATTAGACGTCACAGTCTCAGTAGAGCCAGACCATGTGTTTCTCTGACTAAGAATTTCTTTAGTCCAAAGGATTGATTTGTAATGTTCTCTCGTGACAAAAGCTGAACCCACACTGTAAAGGGATTGACGTGTAATTTACAGGCAGCTTGGTGGCAAGTAAATTTCTGTATTTCATATTACAGTACACCTTCTGTAATATAAATACGGTACCAAAGAAAGTACTGTTGTCATGCCCTGGCCTTAGTTGTCTTTGTTATCTTTATTATTTTAGTTAGGCCAGGGTGTGACATGGGGGATGTATGTGTTTTGTATTGTCTAGGAGTTTGTGTATGTTTATGGGGCAGTGTTTAGTCTAGGTGTATGTATGTCTATGGTTGCCTAGATTGGTTCTCAATTAGAGACAGCTGTCTATCGTTGTCTCTGATTGGGAGCCATATTTAGGCAGCCATAGTCATTAGGTAGTTTGTGGGTGATTGTCTATGTCTATGTGTAAGTTCCCACTGTCTGCACTTATTGTTTGTATAGCTTCACGTTCGTCGGTTTGTTTAGTGTGTAAAGTGTTGTTCGTTTCGTTTCGTCTTCTCATCATTAAAGAAGATGTATAGTTTTCACGCTGCGCCTTGGTCCTCTTCACTTAAACGTTACGACGAGCGTGACAACTGTGTAATGACACACTCTGCATAACTGTAAAATTGACTTTATTATACCATAAAAAAGTAAATGCTACCATAATATTTCACAGCATTTTACTGTAATGACAAGGGATTGGTGCAAGCAGGATGGCTACTAGGTATAGTGTTTACACATTACAGCATATTAATGCATATTTGGTGTTTTATATCACTTGTGTGGCGGATGAATCAGAATTAGTTGGGTAACATAGATAATTAAGATGTTTTATTTGCATTATATGCTTATGTGAGATACTTGTCGTTAGAATGTATCCTTTTGGACTATAGTGTTGGCAGTTGCACTTTTCCCTAAGCTGGGGCTCAGTCACTTGGGGCCCAGAGAGGGGATAGGTCAGGCTTGTCTTTCACATGTCCCTGCTGCTATGCAGAATATCAGAAAGGGAAGAGGACAGGATGGAACATTGTCTTCATATGTGAATGTGTCTTTACCTATTCTTAAACCATGTGAAGGGATTGCGTGATTAATGGGGAACCAATTACTTGTCTCCACAATGTCTGTGCGCCAGTCACTCCCTCCTTTTCCAATTGGGGGAGGAGTATCGCAGTTTCTGGAAACATTGTATGTCCTCTTTGATCTTACACTTATCCTGGGATAGTATATGACCTAGAGGCTCACTCCCCTCAGTGAGCTTGTCCAGTAGTGGGGTCAAGAGGGGGTTTACTTGAGATGGGAGTATCTAGAGTTGATAATTGCTATATGCCATTGGATGAGTTGGTGTTTTTGTACTATGAAGTACCAGGAACGAGATTAGAACCTCGTCAGGAACGAGATTAGGGACCAGGTACGAGATTAGGGACCAAACTGAACGATAATTTATAGCGAATGTTATCTGGCTAAGGGATACTCCTTTCTCAAGAAGAAGTCTTTCTTTGTGAACAGTTCCTAAGATCTGTGGTTCATCATGTAAGTTGAGAGGGGTGTATCTTGGCTATAAAAGATCTTTGTATTTTTCTGTAGTCACTTTCAATGGTTCATTAGAGATAACACATCATTGAAAGTCAAAAAGGCTATTGCAAAGCTTATTATTATTAAAGATGGAGTTTAAGTATAACTCTGACTGGTGTGTAGTTTGTAGCTCTCCTCATTTGGTAAAGCAGAAATATGCCACCACACTTGCACTTCTAGAGGCCTTTAAAAAAGGCTTCCAAACTGGCAGCGGCTACTGGGCAAAACAGACCAAAAGGACATGGCAAAATGCTTGTCTAAACGTGACAAGCATTTTGCCATGTCCTTTTGATCTGTTTGCCATGTAGCCACTGCCAGTTTGGAAGCATTCTCCGGCGCTCAACGTCGCCAGTTGTCTCATAATTACACGACACCTGCCACCATCGTTACACGCACTTACGCCTCATTACACCTGGACTCCATCACCTTCCTGATTACCTCCACCATATCTGACACTTGGTTCTTTCCTGAGGTGTTATTGACTGTTTCACTTTCATGTCTGTACCCTTTTCGTGTTTCTCGTTTTGTACTATGTTCTATTTATTATTACATTTGCACTCCCTGTACTTGCTTCCCGACTCCCAACGTGCACGTTAGAGAATAAAGCCTCACAAAGGGGAGGCAAAAGGGATTATATATATTTTTTTTTACTGGTGACGTCGGGTCCAAGTGCCGCTGCCGATGCAACCGGGGATGCCTCAGCTGGCTCGTCAGGCTCCCATGCCTCAGCCGGCTCTACAGGTTCCTGTGCCTCAGCAGAAGCGACTGTCCCGCTCCTGGTCCTCGGGACCGTCCCTCTGGTCGGAGTCGTACGGCGGCTGGAGCTGCGAGTCAGGGAGGGGGTATTGTCACGTTTACTCCCGCTACCCCTCTCTGGCACTTGTTGTCGCCCGTTGTCTCATCATTACGCACACCTACCACCATCAGTACGCGCACCTGCACCTCATGATACTCACCTGGACTCCATCACCTTCCTGATTACCTCCACTATATCTGTCACTCCCCTTAGTTCTTTCCTGAGGCGTTCTCAACTCTGTTTCTCTTTCATGTCTGTACCCTTTTCGTGTTTCTCATTTTGTACTATGTTCTATTTATTTTTACATTTGCACTCCCTGTACTTGCTTCCCGACTCCCAGCTTACAAATTGCAATGCTCAACCATTTAATGACTTGCTGCCACTCCAATCTGTCCACTATACATTTTAAATTGATGGGGCACTATAACCACATGAGTTAAATTGGTGCAGCATTCTCCCTCACGGGTGCAACAAATATAGCCTCTTACCCCCATACCTCAAAATATGTTAATGAGACAGAAACAAACATACCATGCACCCACTAGTGGTCAAAAGGTTTTTGGCCCTCTACAGATACCGTACTGTATTCTGTGGGGTGGAACAGTACCATTCGAAATACAGCAATTTCCCCACAATGCAACATAACTGACAGTATGCCGTAGTAAAACATTTAAGAGTTTTTTACTGTTGATAATACCTTAAAATACAGTTTTCTGTTACTGTGCATGTTCACGCTTCACTTAATTTCATTACCATTTTTCAATAGCCTCCCCACGTCGTGTTCCCAGAGAGCACTTTAATCTCAGCAAGCGCACAATCAATTTCAGCTGGTCCTGGCGGGATGTCTGTTTATCCAAGGACTGAGAGAGCATGATGGAAGGAGATACCCAGGGGAGGGCAGGATACAGATTTCCAGAGACACCAAGAATGTGTCCTCAAACAAATGTGTTTGTGGGGGTATTAGCTTTAGGTGTGTGTTTGTGTGCTTCCCGTACATGTCTACATGTCTATGTCAGATTACAATTTCTATTTCACTATTTCATTGCTGTAATGTGAAATATGGCTGGGTTCCTAAAAATCTGTCTGTTGAGGCGAGGGGGGAAATGATCTGGTGCTGGCCATGAGTGATCATCTGCTCTGGACAAGAGACAGCTCCAGTGCCCAGCTGCCTGCTACCCTGCCCAGCAGCAGCAGCAGACAGTATTATCCCATTTGGACGGTTGATCAATCAGTTTGGTTGCCTTCGTTTAAGCACAGCCAGGCATGATGTGCCAATGGGTTGGTTATACATGAGACGGTACAACCAATAACTAGGCCCTCTTAACAGTTTCTCCAAATACTGGAGATGTGCAGGGAACCTGTTGATGGACTTGTGGCAAAGACATTCACTGCCCAAGTGTTCAATTCATTTTAAATATAGAGACATCTTTATAATAGAGGTCAAATAGTCTGATTCCATGTATGGACATCATATAATGGCAGGTCATATCCCTGATATCATCATTACACATGCCATTCAATAGACAATCTATTAATAACATGTAATATGACCCTTTGAAAGACCTGCTATCTGATTACAGTCTGAACATCCAACCTTGGATATATCATACTGTCATTAATGTTTTATTAATTTGAAATTTCAGTCCAAATAACTTTAGCCTACTTTTAGTCAAGTAAATGGACTTTATTGCCTCAGGCTGGTACCTGCAGATTGGATGTAAAACCCAGGGGACGCCAGTTACATTAGCGAATGTCACAGAGAAGCCAAGCTATCCTCATAACTCTCAACATTCCACCTCACCTGCTCTGCGACTTCACAGGAACATTTTGAGCAGATTGCATTGTGTAAGGGTAAAGTCTACCTAGTTTGCCTACGTAGCTAATGTCAGAATACCAAGGGTACAACTGTGCTCTCAGAGATGTAAGCCATTAGTTTATCTGTCTACAGAGTTTTAGCTTTAAAGCAAGTGTTGGTGGGGCTAAACACAGACTTCGGTCTGTCTATGATCAGTCTATGATCTGTAGATCTGTACGCCTGTAATGGCATCATGATAGTGATATTATCCTAATGATCCACAACTAGAACAATGACCCATGTTGCTGCAGATGTCATCAAAATGTAATTTCAAAAATGTTGTTAAGGGTAGATTATTCCAGAAGCCAAGAGTCGCCTGGCCATGCCAACATTATGACCATGAAACCATGAAGACTCCTTTAAGCAAAGGTTTATCGTCATAAAAAAAGCGCTTTACAGTAAATGTAGCGATACCTTGATGATTAGACTTCATAGTCCCCAGATGACAAACCTGACCCACATGCATGATTTTATAGAATGAATATTATGACATAAATGTAGCTCTCCTGTCAGGGACTATCATCATTCTCAAAACAGCTCCAATGGTACCAGAAACACGAGGAAAACAATGTTGGTTAGGAGTTTACCAGACCCAGATTAAGCATATAAAAAAATGCTTAATCTGGAGAAAAAAAACATTTTCACCACAGTATTATCTGGTGCAGATCGGCCTTATGCATGTTTATAGTGTGCTTATCCTTGTACCTCGGCCAGGCTTAGCATTTTTTTATTATCCTTGGAAACAGAATAAGACAGATCGTGCTTGAGTCCCACCCTGCTGTGGAAGTCGCTCCCTATAGAGGGATTTAGAGGATTTTGGATTTACATGTCCATGTGGCTTACATACCTGGGGCTGTCGCTGTCCTCTGGCCCGCATCTGCATCTGCTGCACTGTTTACAAGGCCACTACAGATCACTGGAGATCTATCTGCATGGCTGATACATGATACAGGTCATTTATCACTGGACCAGCAGGATTTACGGTATAGTATATTTACAGAGTTTATTATTTCCTAAACACTATATCCACACATTTTTCACATTTGTGTTTTTTGATCAGAAATTAGGTACCTTCATGTGTTTGTAAAATATTACTTTTCTCAGATTTCGTATTCATACGTTTCATTTTTTCTTTTTTTTATAAAACGCGATGTACAGTTCAAGTCGGAAGTTTACAAACACTAAGGTTGGAGTCATTAAAACTCATTTTCCAACCACTCCACAAATGTCTCGTTAACAAACTATAGTTTTGCAAGTTGGTTAGGACATCTAACATTTGTGCATTTGTGCATGACACAAGTCATTTTTCCAACAATTGTTTACAGACAGATTATTTCACTTATAATTCACTGTTTCACAATTCCAGTGGGTCAGATGTTCACATACACTAAGTTGACTGTGCCTTTAAACAGCTTGGAAAATTCCAGAAAATTATGTCATGGCTTTAGAAGCTTCTGATAGGCGAATTGACATCATTTGAGTCAATTGGAGGACCTCCACAAGTCTGGTTCATCCTTGGGAGCAATTTCCAAACGCCTGAAGGTACCATGTTCATCTGTACAAAGAATAGTCGTCAAGTATAAATACCATGGGACCACACAGCCATCATACCGCTCAGGAAGGAGACACGTTCTGTCTCCTAGAGATGAACGTACTTTGTAGCGAAAAGTGCAATTCAATCAGAGAACAACAGCAAAGGACCTTGTAAAGATGTTGGAGGAAACAGGTACAAAAGTATCTATAGCCACAGTAAACAAGACCTATATCGACATAACCTGAAAGGCCGCTCAGCAAGGAAGAAGCCACTGCTCCAAAACCGCCATAAGAAAAGCCAGACTATGGTTTGCAACTGCACATGGAGACAAAGATTGTATTTTTCTGTGAAATGTCCTCTGGTCTGATGAAACAAAAATACAACTGTTTGGCCATAATGACCATCATTATGTTTGGAGGAAAAAGGGGGAGGCTTGCAAGCCATCCCAACTGTGAAGCATGGGTGTGGCAGCATCATGTTGTCGTGGTGCTTTGCTGCAGGAGGGACTGGTGCACTTCACAAAATAGATGGCATCATGAGGAGGGAAAATATGTGGATATATTGAAGGAACATCTCAATACATCAGTCAGGAAGATAAAGCTTGGTCGCAAATGGGTCTTCCAAATGGACAATGACCCTAAGCATACTTCCAAAGTTGTGGCAAAATTCTTAAGGACAACAAAGTCAAGGTATTGGAGTGGCCATCACAAAGCCCTGACCTCAAATGTGTGGGCAGAACTGAAAAGCCGTGTGCGAGCATGGAGGCCTACAAACCTGACTCAGTTACACCAGCTGTCAGGAGGAATGGGCCAAAATTCACCCAACTTATTGTGGCAACCTTGTGGAAGGCTACCCAAAACATTTGAGCCAAGTTAAACAATATGAAGGCAATGCTACCAAATACTAATTGAGTGTATGTAAACTTCTGACCCACTGGGAATGTGATGAAAGAAAGAAAACCTGAAATAAATCATTCTCTCTATTATTATTCTGACATTTCACGTTTCTAAAATGAAAGTGGTGATCCTAACTGACCTAAGATAGGGAACTTTTACTAGGATTAAATGTCAGGAATTGTGAAATACTGAGTTTAAATGTATTTGGCTAAGGTGTATGAAAACTTCAGAGTTCAACTGTATCTATTATTTAGCTGGAATGGAATGTTCTCTGTCTCACCTAGCTATCGTAAAATTAATGCAATGACTGTAAGTGTTACATCTGCTCCTGCCACGCCCTCTACTTCTCATCCTGCGTCTCCCTAACCTGCCGCCACTCCCCCAGTGTTCTCTCCCCCTCTCTCTCTGTGTGGGTGTATGTGATTGTGTGAGTGGAGACAGGTGTGCTAGAGGCAGAGCAGATCCCCATCAGCTGCAACCTGTTCCATAATCAAGACCTCTACAATTACTCAGCCCTGCCACTTCCACTCTGCCAGATCGTAGCCTCTGCTCAGTCAGCTTGCGGTTCAAGCTGTTTGTTCCAACATCGAGCTTGTTATCCTTTTGTGCCTGTTTTTCTCTCAGCTACAGTTCCGTCCACTCTGACTCAGGTCCCTGTCTCCGGTCCCTCATCTTGTCAGTCCTGGTTCCCTGCCCTCTACTGCTTCCTTGGATTCTGCGCTGGACCTGATTACCCTGCCCCTACTTTCCTTGCCTCAGCCTCAGTTCCTGGTTCCCTGCTACCCTCCCAAACTTCCCCTGGCCTGCACCCCATCTCCCCCCCCCGCTTTTCAATAAATACCTTAGTTACCTTATCCCTGTCTCCTCGTCTGAGTCTGCACTTGGGTTCACCTGCTCCGCCACGCGTAACAGTACGATCTGGCCATAGATATGAACCCAGCATATAAAATATGTATTTATTTGCTACATTTGACTGTGTAAAAACTAGCAGACTGAAATTAAACCATCAAGTCTGCCATTGAACATCCCCATGATTAGATAGTGAAAAAATGCACTTCTTTCATAATTTCATTAAACAATAAAAGCTAATTGACCAACATTTCTGAAAATGGATATATAGCGTTTGGAATGAAACTTTATTTCCTCCTCTGCTAGAAAACAGATACCAATTGTGGCTGAAAGGGAAATATTTCCTCCAAACCCGTGTGAAAAACTATTCAGTGTCATTAAAACCAGAAACTTGTTGATGCATTTCAAACGCGTATCGATGTTGACGCAAATGCTCTGTACATTGAATGCAACTGATTAGGTGTCATTTGCCGTGATTCTTATCTTTTCACAAAAGCTTCACTTTTTGTGGATTAAAAGCTAATACCGGACTGGTTGAACTGATGTCATTCCAACCGAGTTCATGTTCACTTGATTTAATAGATTTAGATGTGTATTCTTTTCCCTGTAGGACAGATCTTAAAGATAATTGAAACTTGATAATACTGATGTTGTCTCAGGGGTGGACAGACTGGAACATACTGATATGCTTGCCCCGGGGCGATGTTTTCTCAATCTCTCAGTCAATCATTAATTAAATTAATCAGTCGGCTTACCTGCAACACTCACCGAACAAAAATCTTTACCTTTGTGGTGATAAAGTGTGGGACTTGTCCAGAGTAAAAAAGTAACAAGTTGTCACTGACAATTTCCTAATCCTCAAGGGCCGGACCCACAGGCAGGTTGACGTTTACTGTCATGAATCTTTCCTGGAGGTAGACCTGCACTAGATGGGCCAGCTGCATAACCAAAATTGTCTATGTCGTAAAAATTCATGAAAACAAAAATTTGCTTTTTGTTCTTTATTTTCTTTATCTGCAGAACTGCCTCCAGGTCAAGATTCATGACAATAAATGCCAATCTGTGACACACAGGTGCTACAGTCAGCCAAAAAAACATTAGTGGCTGACAATACCATCGGCCAATGGAGATGTCAAGGATTTTTTTTAATGCCCTTGATTCCTTAGGATCGCTGTTACCATTTCTCGCATTGGAGATGTTAATTAAAAAAAATGGTTTTACATACACTACCAGTCAAAAGTTTTAGAACACCTACTCATTCAAGGGTTTGTCTTCTTTTTTAAACTATTTTTTACATTGTAGAATAATAGTGCAGACATCAAAACTATGAAATAACACATATGGAATCATGTAGTAAGCAAAGAAAGTGTTAAACAAATCAAAATATATTTTATATTTGAGATTCTTCAAAGTATTCACCCTTTCCCTTGATGACAGCCTTTAAGGAGTTCCCACATGTGCTGAGCACTTGTTGGCTGCATTTCCTTCACTCTCCGGGTCCAATTCATCCCAAACCATCTCAATTTGGTTGAGGTCGGGGGATTGGGGAGGCCAGGTCATCTGATGCAGCACTCCATCGCGCTCCTTTTTGTTAAAATAGCCCTTACACAGCCTGGAGGTGTTGGGTCGTTGTCCTGTTGAAAAACAAATGATAGTCCCACTAAGCCCAAACCAGATGGGATGGCATATCGCTGCAGAATGCTGTGGTAGCCATGGTGGTTAATTGTGCCTTGAATTCTAAATACATCACAGTGTCACCAGCAAAGCACCCCCACCCATACCATAACACCTCTTCCTCCATGCTTTACGGTGGAAAATATACATGCTGAGATCATCCGTTCACCCACACCGCGTCTCACAAAGACACAGCGGTTGGAACCAAAAATCTCCAATTTGGACTCCAGACCACAGGACAAATTTTCACCGGTCTAATGTCCATTGCTCGAGTTTCTTGGCCCAAGCAAGTCTCTTCTCCTTATTGGTGTCCTTTAGTAGGGGTTTATTTGCAGCAAATTCGACCTTGAAGGCCTGATTCACACAGTCCCCTCTGAACAGTTGAAGTTGAGAGGTGTCTGTTACTTGAACTCTGAAGCATTTATTTGGGCTGCAATTTCTGAGGCTGGTAACTCTAATGAACTTATCCTCTTATCCTCGACTCTGGGTCTTCCTTTCCTGTGGCAGTCCTCATTAGAGCAAGTTTCATCATAGCGCTTGATGGTTTTTGTGACTGCACTTGAAGAAACGTTTATTAAAGTTCTTGGAAATTTCCATATTGACTGACCTTCATGTCTTAAAGTAATGATGGACTGTCGTTTCTCTTTGCTTATTTGAGCTGTTCTTGCCATAATATGGACTTGGTCTTTTACCATATAAGGCTATCTTCTGTATACCACCCCTACCTTGTCACAACACAACTGATTGGCTCAAACGCATTAAGAAGGAAGGAAATTCCACAAATTAACATTTAATAAGACACACCTGTTAATTGAAATGCATTCCAGGTGACTTCCTCATGAAGCTGGAATGCGAAGAGTGTGCAAAGCTGTCATCAAGGCAAAGGATGGCTATTTGAATTTGAATCTCTTTTGTTTAACTTTTTTGGTTACTATATGATTGCGTATGTGTTATTGCATAGTTTTGATATCTTCACAATTATTCTACAATGTAGAAAATAGTAAAAATAAAGAAAAACCCTTGAATGAGTAGGTGTTCTAAAACTTTTGACTGGTAGTGTATATCATGAAAGGAAAGCCCCCATTGGTGCCTGAATGTCATTAATAAAAGTCCCACAGTCAGTCAGTCTATGTCAGTAATTGCCATTGAGTCCCATTGTGGTAACCAATCTAGTTCCATGAAACAGATGGTTCCTCTGTTGGTGACTATGGGAAAAGGAACAAGCAATCGACCCACCAGAGTGACAATGCTCCCCATTTCCACTTTAGACCTTGCTCGTCCCAGCAGGGGAGATGCACTGTCATGCCACGACAATGTTTTGCAGAGACACAATGTATATGTCCCAAATAGTACCCTATTCCCTACAGAGTGCACTTCTTTTGTGCACTACCCTATGGGCCCTGGTCAAAATCAGTGCACTAAATAGGTAATGTGGTGCCATTTGGGACGTAGTTCATGAGAGAAGACTGTGATACTGAGACATGCTGATAGCCCATTAACAACCTATTAACACAGGGAATATTGTCATTGCATCATTTGATCCCACAGTATGTCATTGTCATATTTATAGGTAGCCTCCACAGAGATGGGTTTTCCAGAGTATTTCAGCGTTGAAATGTCACATCCAATGTCCAAACTTCAGCAGGGGGTAATAAACAGAACAGATGGGTTGATGGGAATTTAAGTGGCATACAATTTACCCCACAGAGTCCCCATCACAGCTCTCCTAGATCAACTCCCAGAATGAATTGCAGTGGAACTCAATATATTGTCCGGCTGGGCGTATTGTTGGATCAGAAACAGGAGTGCTTAACACACACACACACAACGCACCAGCAGTTCACATATCGTAAAAAAACAAAAATCTCTCTGCAAAGTCATTTGTTATGCTTTGTCATCTTTGAATAGAACAGGAGTTGAAGGCGTACAGTGATCCTTTCCAGCGCAAAAACACACGTACCGTTACTAATTCATTTGTTTAGAGTAGCATAATAAGTAGCATAAGAGCAGCATAATGTAACCTAGACTGCAAATAATTATGGAAAGATGAAAAGGAGGTCCCATCTCTACTTTCCAGCTAACGTCTAAGTGGATGGATACGAGATCTACCTCTATGTAATGAGGTGTGTATGGAGACGGAGCCAATATATATACAGTATGACCTAATTACAGGTGGAATATCCCACCTGAATAAGGTCTATTACAGTCCACTCAAGTAATGAAACAGCTGGAGTTCTTTTTGGACCATCTGTCAGTGTCTCAACAAGCCATTTCCACAACACTTCTACGATACAATATTCAAGCCCACCTGTCACTTGCAGCTCCTTGGGAGGTGTTAAAGGGTCTGATGGGACTGATGAGAAGCTTCATAATGTCTTTTAATTGCCATTTATATTGAACAATATGTTCCAAATTGTACTGACTCATTAGACACCGTGGCCAAGCAGATGTTTTTTGGGTGTGACCACCACAGGCATATCTGAATAACGCAGGCGCGAACATACGGTGACATTCCTGGTTCAAGGGTTAGTTTGCTCTTGAATAAGGAACACGGCAGTGTACAGGAGAGCATCTCGAATTGGCAGTTTATTAAGCCTTTGACAGAGGAGACGACAGCACCACATCTGTAGATCTCTCCGTCTGCGCCCGCTCAAAAGGGTAGCAGGGATATACCACAGGCCATTATCCAATGAGGCCCTGCCAATTAAGCTGGTTACAACCAATAAGAAGGATGCATTTCGTGAACACGCACTCACTCAACAAGTGCATGCATGCTTTAACAGATGCACCGTGTGCATAGTAACATTCTGCTGTCTATTCTCACACGCAACACAGACATCTTGCCTGGTCGTGTCAAAATGACCAGGAATCCATCAAGTAAGTGCGTCAGAGATTTATAGTCCAATTAAACTTTTCCCAAATGCCATTAATGTCTGTTTCTATTTAGGAGCAAAAACAAGCTATTTGCCAACTCACAATGTTCCCTCAGAGTTTTGGCGCACTGCCCATCCCCTTTATATCCTGGTCTCACACTGGGGCTGAGGCAGCTCTCTATACCTTTATATTATGTTCAGCACCCGATGCAGCAGCCTGTGTTGAATGGTGTTTAAATGAGGCTTTTATGTCCCGCTTGCATAAATACTTTTTACATTTTATATCCACAATAAGTATACTGTACCCAGCGCTGTCATGTCCATGGGAAAAAGCCATTTCAGACTACCAAGTTAGAGTAGCTAGCTTGTCTAACTATCTTAGCTGGCACGGTTGGTAGACTTTAGAAAAGCAAGCAATAACTAAATGTACTGAATAAGACTCACATTCCTTTCAATCTTTTACTCAGCTTTTAGCAGAGATGCATATTCTTGTTTCTTTTTCAAAAGAACCACCATTTAGAGGGACACAGACAGTTCAAGAGGTATGCTTAGATGTGCATGACAATAAACATGTACTTTTTGACATAGAATCAAGCGTCATGATTATGGCTCTAGATTGCAGGAAAGTGCTGTTTCAGGTGTTTGACAAACGCGAAATGCTCTAACTTACGGATGGGGAGCCTAGCACCCTTGCGAATATCCCCCCCCCCCCCCCCCACCCCAGCCATCCTCACATACTTTGTGCCTCCCGCCCTCCTCAGTTTTTTGGGGTGCATGACGCAACTGACAGTACCATTTGATTCTGAGTGATAGAAGAATCCATTGTCAGTGGCTCCATGTTTGTGTATTTGTGGATCATGTATCTACAGTGATTCTGCTTCAGTAAACTGATCAATGTGGTCCATGTTTAACCTATCGCATCACAAAACTATTGTCCCCTTTCGTGTCCACTCTAAAAGGTTTTACTGTTTTGATTTACTGTTTTCTTCAGAGAGAAAAATCTCATCTTGTGTCAGCCCTTGTGTATATATACGTTCTGAGAACATGGTTTCCCAGGAGAGTGTTGCCATTGGCTCAGTAGACCACTCCGTTTATTGCTTTCACTGTCTCTTCATTCCCAATACAGTTTAAACACAGAATTGGTGACAGACATCAAGAGGTGGCACGTATGGCACGTAGTTATGATAGTATGGAGATGTTTACTGAAGATGCATCAGGAAGATGTATACATTCTCTGTGTCACTGATTCAATATCTTTTACGTACATCCAGGAAGCGCCGATGCTTTTGTCATGGAGCAACACTGCCACTTAGGGGTACACATCACAACTTTTCTACAGGAGACAGAAATATGAATTGTAGGAATCTCAAGTAAAAAGGACATGGTGTAACTGGTGAAAGTCTGTCCTTGTATTCATTTTTATCATCTTTATTGATTATCTATGTTATACTTTTAATAGCATCTCACAAAGCACAGTTCAATTTGAAAACCATTTTCATAAAAACAGAATTCAAGATATTGGCCTGAATTCAACATTTTTTGGGAGGGTCAAAATCAAACTGGAGAATATTTGTTTTACTTGCCAAACCATGTCCAATGAATGGGGTAGCTGATTATACATGCATTGTTAGTGATAACAATTTAACCAATTTAGAGCTGCAGAAATGCATGAATCTATTACATTGGTTCTTAGCTTTACAGTGTACAAGGGAAGTGCTCTGAGCTTTGTTGGCAAAAAGCTATTCTATGAAGTTTCAGGACTAAACCAATTTGGCTTTGTCAACTCTGACAAGACACAGGCAGTGAAACAAAGTGCGTTAACACTTTGTAGGCAAACAGGGTAAAAGAAACCTATTGAATCTAAATGGGACCAACTGGAAAAATACAAAGTTTTCATTGACATTTAAGTTTTTTTATCAAACTAAAGTTCCTACTTTATAATTTACTGTCTTTCTCTCTCTCTCTCTCTTGTTTAACTGGTGCCTAGCTACTCGTCCTCATGGTGCTCGCAGAAATCATGGCAACAGACAGTTACCATGGTGACAAATGTCATGAACTCTTGGAAGTCTAATTCCGAGTCTCCATCCGTGTCCAGGCTCTCCATCAAACTGTCCATAGTGGCCTGGTCCTTCACTTGCTGAGGGCAAAAACAGATCAACAGAGATAGATGAGGTCATATTCGATGACTAAAGGTGCATTCTGCAATATTTACAGCTGGTTTTATGGTCATTTCACCCATTGATTCTAGAATAATAATGTGTGAATGGCTCACGAGCTTAGTGCAACAAAGTCTGTAGAATTATATATGATGCGTTGATAAACGTGCGTTACGCAGTAACCATAGCATGTTCAATGTAAACAATGAAGTATGAAATATTGTAGTGAAATATGGTAGTGATATACTCACTCCTGTAAGGGCTGGTAGCTCCTCATTGATCAAGTCTTTTAGTTCACTTTTCTTTAGTTTGTGCTTGTCTCCTTCTTTCTCCGCGTACCTATGGAACACCTCCATGATGGTGGCCAGTGAACTCTCCAGATCAGTCATTGTGGTTTGTAATGTGATCTACAAAGTAGAGCAAAAAACATTGCATCTCTAGGCCTACTATGTGACATAAACAACACGTACAGATGTAGGATCTTAATTCATTTGAGTTTGCTAAAGCAGGAGAATAATCCTCTGCAGCAACAGGAAATATGAATTATTATGTGGATAATAACTAATGGACATTTTTGTCGGGGTTGATACATTTCTCATCAAGGAAAATCAAGTCTGAAATTTCAAAGTGGAAACAACAAACTTCAGAAGTATTTTTTTAACCTCAAATATACTACAAGTTTTACAGTTCCTGCATTGGAGGAACCTGCAACAGGGTGAATAAAACAGTAAGATCCTACACCTGTAGGCAGTCATGTAACTTCAATGCATCAGATGATGACATTCTACCTCTCAGACCTCTCTCTCTCAACAAAAAAGGACAGCACAGTGATTAGCGGGGAGTAATCAAGGTACTCATACAATTTACACGGTACAATTTACACGGTACTCATACAAGTTACACGGTACAAATCCCCAAATCAAATGAAGGCCTCCAGTTAAAGATCAACTCAATAAGAAACAGCAGATACAGTCAAAAATCTTGACTTACCAGTGTGTCTCGGACTGAAAACAAAGGTTATTTGCAGATGAGAGAGAGTAGTGGCTGTGGAGGGACAAAGAGTATAGGCTTTTATAGTTGGTGTGGGGAGGGCCTAGTGCCTCTGGTCAACCACCCTGCCAGTCCAGCACACTGACCAATAGGCTCTCTTTCACCCTCTCACTCCACTGTATTCTCACACAGAATACACCATTGATGGCTATGCCAGTCTTTAACCATGTAAAAATGGTCAATTTACAGTATTGTTTGAATACCATTGTTTTGAATGACAGTATGGCGTTGAGCTGAATTTGAGCTTCCAGGTTTACAACTGATGTGTAAGAAAGAGTGCGTTATATCATAATAGGCTATTGAATGTTCATGTGATTGTACAGGCAATAAAAAATTTGGGTCCTTAAAAAGGTTAGACAATTTACAGTTACAGACTGTATAACCCCGTTTAAAGTATTGCCAAACGAATTAGGCTAAAACAAACAGGCCTTTCACCTTCTCCCCCTATACGTCTCCCTAACCTCCACCCTTAAACCACTTTACCTGTAATTGTAAAGAGGATGTTCTATGCATGGCCATTTGTATTGATCCCTCAGACTTTGGACCTTCTGGTTGCCACAATCCCCACCAGCGTTTTGTCTGAGACAATGGCCTGTTTCAGAGGAAACGGATGCTTGTGCATGTTAATGAACACGTTTCTTTTCACTTGTGGAGTTGGCCAGACGTGTGCCCTATGCATCCCCGGACTACTAAGTAGGCACAGCCATCCATGTCAACCTCATGTTAAAAAAAGTGAAATATGTTGTGTTGTTTCACCAGGATGAATATATGCCTGAACTGTAGGAATGATAAGTGTTTACAGTTAACTAGAGCAGAAATAGAGAGGGCTCAGATTTCGTTTATTTACTATTGAGCTAAGTCTTCCAAATTTGAGGCGTCTAAAGTCTAGGTATGCACAAGATACAAAAAGCTTAACCTATAGTAGCAACATAATCCCTTACCATTTCATTAAAAAGAGGTTGAAAACAAAATGTGATCAAGTTCCAGAATACATTGAATTCCGTTTCTACTCACTTCACCCTCCCACAAACTCTCTCAACTCACTGGCCAGCATCTGTTTTGCATTCCTCTCAGGAAGCATTTGGGAGAAAGTGCTTTTTGCAGCATTGATAAATGTTTCTTTGTCTCTTCCTAAATATATTTCCCATACTTCTGACAACAGTTGACCATTGTCCACCGAAAACAGTTGTTCTTGTGTGAAGAAATCACCGTTGCTTGCTTTGAAAGACTGTATATAGTCATTGTAGTCAGATGCCCATAGAAATAGATCCGGTCAAATCCCACAATCTATCATTTTCATACCTCTTCTCTCTCCAACTCATTCTTTAAGCATAAAACAAACTACGCTCTGGAAAATGTTATTGGTAGGAGGTTGAGTTTCAGTTTTTCTAGATGATTTTGGCTGAGCAAAGAGATAGCCACCCAATCCCGAACAATCCTCTGATCATATCATATGCACTCTATCCAATGACCTGACAGGACTGTTGGGCGGGTAGGTGAGAGTTGACAACGTGACTCCGAGCTGAGAATAAATCAATTCCTCTCTCTCTCTCTCTCTCTCTCTCTCTCTCTCTCTCTCTCTCTCTCTGATCAATGTTGATCCTAAGAGAACAAACAAATCGGTGTAATGGTAAATGCAGCATTATTTCAGTGTATCACGTTTCAGGTCAAAGGGTTCATACAGTTCAAGATCTGGTCTTCAAGGTCTGACGGGTCTGGTGGACTTGTGACTTCCCAATTTTAAGAGATGCATATGATGAGCCACGGTTATGGGGGATGCTGGGATAGTAGTGAAGACACAACAGTCAGGGCTCTGTAAAGACCAGCCAAGCAACCAATCACGTGCTCCCATTGACTAGTCATCTCAGGGCAGGAGTTGTAGTACCAGGATGTGAGTGTGACTGTCACTCCTTGTCCATATCGGCTAGCGATCCATCGATGTCTTTAATATTGCTATTTATACTGGTGTTAACCCAACCCCAAAACTGTATTATATGGCTTGGAGATGTTGGTAGACAGATTTGTTATACTTGTGGCTTAAAGCAAGAGTCCTTAATTGAAACAATAAGAAAGTGCTTACCCCACCTCTATTTTGGTAAAAAGCTGAGGGATGGGCCTGGAGAAATGTAATCACTCTGAAATTCATAGACAGAGCTATGGATGCAAGGACTGACCATCCATGATATCATGGATATAATGTACTTCATGGATATCATGGATGTTTTGAGGTTATACAGTGTTTGTTTACTTTTAAATTGTTTACAAACATTGCAGTAAAAAACAAGCTTATATTTTGTGTTCTGATGGGGTACCACAGTTGAACTAAGCTCATTGATATGTTATATTCTTCAAGAATCAATGGGTATATATTTATTTATTTTATTTTTATTTCACCTTTAATTAATTTAACCAGGTAGGCTAGTGGAGAACAAGTTCTCATTTGCAACTGCGACCTGGCCAAGATAAAGCATAGCAATTAGACACATACAGCAGAGTTACACATGGAATAAACAAAACATACAGTCAATAATACAGTAGAAAAAAGAAAACAACAAGTCTATATACAGTGAGTGCAAATGAGGTAAGATAAGGGAGTTAAGGCAATAATATCATCATCAATATATCATGAATTTATAAGTCCAAAATTGATATAGCAAATAAAGATTCTAGATAAGAATTCTAGTTCAGTATTCTAACTTATTTAAACATTTGAGTTTACATCTTAGAAGTAAAAAATCCCCCCTTAAAATGTTTAAGAAAACATTTCTCGCTGGAACTCTCCAAAAGAGAGATGTCAGCTTTTGTAGTGTGAGATAATGCGGCCTCTCTGTGTTTTGCTGTAACCATGGCTACAGGTCAGAGCCTCTCGCTGAGTTGAAAAGGTTTGCCAAGTGGCTGACTCATCCCTGGCAGAGTGCAGGGAGCTCTAGTGGTCTGGACACTGACTAGGGGAGTAACCAGGGGTAGAAGTAAGAAAACAACACTGAGGTTTGGTCATCTGAGGACATACAGTATGTTCTCATCTCGCTACCATTCTCTCCTCTTCTCTACCATTCTCTCCTCTTCTCTGACCTTTCTTATTCTCTCCCTTATCTCCCCTTTTCTCTCTTCTCTCCTTCTCTCCTTCTCTCCCCTTCTCTACCATTCTCTCCTCTTCTCTGACCTTTCTTATTCTCTCCCTTATCTCCCCTTTTCTCTCTTCTCTCCTTCTCTCCTTCTCTCCCCTTCTCTACCATTCTCTCCTCTTCTCTGACCTTTCTTATTCTCTCCCTTATCTCCCCTTTTCTCTCTTCTCTCCTTCTCTCCCCTTCTCTACCATTCTCTCCCCTTCTCTGACCTTTCTTATTCTCTCCCTTATCTCCCCTTTTCTCTCTTCTCTCCTTCTCTCCCCTTCTCTACCATTCTCTCCTCTTCTCTGACCTTTCTTATTCTCTCCCTTATCTCCCCTTTTCTCTCTTCTCTCCTTCTCTCCCCTTCTCTACCATTCTCTCCTCTTCTCTGACCTTTCTTATTCTCTCCCTTATCTCCCCTTTTCTCTCTTCTCTCCTTCTCTCCTTCTCTCCCCTTCTCTACCATTCTCTCCTCTTCTCTGACCTTTCTTATTCTCTCCCTTATCTCCCCTTTTCTCTCTTCTCTCCTTCTCTCCCCTTTTCTACCATTCTCTCCTCTTCTCTGACCTTTCTTATTCTCTCCCTTATCTCCCCTTTTCTCTCTTCTCTCCTTCTCTCCCCTTCTCTACCATTCTCTCCTCTTCTCTGACCTTTCTTATTCTCTCCCTTATCTCCCCTTTTCTCTCTTCTCTCCTTCTCTCCCCTTCTCTACCATTCTCTCCTCTTCTCTGACCTTTCTTATTCTCTCCCTTATCTCCCCTTTTCTCTCTTCTCTCCTTCTCTCCTTCTCTCCCCTTCTCTACCATTCTCTCCTCTTCTCTGACCTTTCTTATTCTCTCCATTATCTCCCCTTTTCTCTCTTCTCTCCTTCTCTCCCCTTCTCTACCATTCTCTCCTCTTCTCTGACCTTTCTTATTCTCTCCCTTATCTCCCCTTTTCTCTCTTCTCTCCTTCTCTCCCCTTCTCTACCATTCTCTCCTCTTCTCTGACCTTTCTTATTCTCTCCCTTATCTCCCCTTTTCTCTCTTCTCTCCTTCTCTTCCATTCTCTCCCCTTCTCCAGTTGGTACATTTCTACTTCAACTGGGATATATATATATTGCTTGTAAGTCATGCATTCGAGTGGGGCTTGAGGTTAACCAGTTATTCCACTGATTCCCTTAGCTTGCCATTTAAAAGATCTCTAGAAATGTAATGTTGGACTCGTTGCCACAAGGTGGCACCCATGCTGTACATAGAGGACAAGTTTCAAGTTTCAAGACACAGAAAAACGTTAGCAAAACGTCATCATGTAGCACCCATCAGATTTAAAAAAAAACGCACTGTTTATGATATGGGTGAGGAGAGAAAGTCACATCCTTCAGGGAACACTGCTTTGTTGAGAAGGAAATGTAATGTTACGTTCAACACACAAAGACACTTCATTTTCCTCTGGATTCAATCTGTGTTCAGGGACACCACTCCTCATCAACTTCTACTAATTACATTGCATCTATTAACATATTTGATGTACTCGACGGGTTATCATCAAGTCCCATCGCCAGCATTTGCACAGATAAGTAGAGCATTTCACTGGAATTGAGTGGCGGAAAGGTTGAGGAAGGTTGGGGACGATCTATTTCGCAAAGTAATGAACTCTATATGGTGAGGTACCTTGCTAGCAGCGACTCCCAGAACATTTCCCTCTGAAGAAAATAGATATCTGCAATTGGTCCATTCATTAAATGATAGGAGATAGATGAGAGTTAGATTTTATAATGATAATAATGTTACGCTATTCACCACTAGAGGGAAGTAACTAAACACTTTATTTGGTAAAGAAGTTGTGACTTCAGCTCGTGAATGCTTGGCACACCCACATACAGAACACCCATTGGCTGGTAGTAGGCTCTTACAACCCATCTCAGTAGGCTTGTGAAAGCCAATCAGATCAAGAT